>NW_028270151.1:22293143-22443699 GCF_037043375.1 Chiloscyllium plagiosum | reverse complement strand
AACTTTGATGGATGTGGAAGGCTCCTTTAGGGCCTTGGATGGAGATGAGGGAGGAGGTGTGGGTGCAGGTTTTGCAATTCCTGCTGTGGCAGGGGAAGGTGCCTGGATGGGAGGGTGGGTTGTAGGGGGGCGTGGCCTTTATTCCTGACGAAGGGCTTTTGCCCGAAATGTCGATTTTAAGGCACCTTTAAGATGTTGACCGACCTGCCCTGTACATCCAGCATTTTATCTTTTTTTTTCACAGATTTTTTGAACATTCGACTCTGACCCCGTCACTGCAGGGAGCTTGACACGTTTTGAAGTAGAACGTGAAAGCGTGGTTTGCTCCCTCTGGCGATCCGTCACCTTCCCTTTACAAAGATGGCGTCAGCGTGCCGGGCCGTTCAAGCACAGAGGCAGGACGGGGCCCCACTGTACCAAGATGGCGGGAGCGCGCTGAGCCAATGGGAGAGAGGGGCAAGACCGGAGACTCCACCCTCTTCAAAATGGCGGCGAAGCAGAAAGCGGGTCGGAGAGCGGCTCCTGGTCCGGGCCGCGAGGCTGAGGGGGAGACTGAGCAGGTGCTGCCGCTCCAAGCGGTGCTGGTGGCAGACAGCTTCAATCGGAGGTTCTTCCCCATCACCAAGGACCTGCCCCGGGTGAGTGAGGAGTTGGAGGGGGCTGGCGATCAGAGGCTGAGGAGGAATATTCCCCACCCCCGCCAAACACTAACAGGTGGCTGCGGGTCTCACTGCCTCTTTAATGCCCCACTCCTTACACCTCCTCCTAGTACACAGTAATAACATGGTTCACATTAGACAAGCGTTTTATTCCAGATTTTGCTTTTTAAAAAAAATCAGATTCCACCATCTACGGTGGTGGGGTTTGAACCCACATCCCCAGAACATTGGAATGGGTTTCTGAATTACCAACCCAAGTGACATCTTCACTATATCACTGCCTCCCCAATTGCTTTCACCTTCCAGCCCTCTTGCCTGTCATTTCTTTTCCTGCCCCTACCTCACTGCCCATTCCTTTGCTGCTCCAATTTTCCTATCTCTTTGTCCTTGATCACCGCCCCTGCCTTTGCAAAGTGAACCCAATTTTGATCTGACATGGAATCTCCTTGGGTTGGGCAGCATTATCATTAAGTCGTTAGGGATGGAGGACAGAACAGCAGTTGGCCTGGTGTCAAGAGAATCAGCCAGAACTTTCCTCTTCAGTGATTTCTGATGAAAATCCAAGTTTGTGAACATGGCTTGAAGAAAGCTTGGTATGTAATGGCCATGTAGCTGAATAGTCTGTCAAGACTTCCAATTTATGTGGTAGTATGTGGAATTTGCTGCCTTGAATGAGTTATTGAAAGATGATGCTAGGCTCTTTCCCTTTGCCTTTAAAAAAGGGTAGTGTGTTTGGTAAAAATGAAAGGCCAACAGCAGATTATCAAGTCAGGAAAGCTTGAATATATAGCCTGGCACGCAACAGCTGCTTGAATTTCTGATGGCTTTTCCTGTTACTTTGACAGATAAGTGTTTCCATAAAAGAGAACACCAGTTTACAGTCTAAGTTAATGTTGTCTTGCGTCACATTAGACCAAGTCCCATTTTGCACAACAATTTTTAAAAAACTGTAAATGTAGTTGGTGTTGGAGGGATGATGGAAGCATTGCCTTTCTGTTGTGCTTTCCTTGTTTTGAAGACACTTGACTCTCTTAAATTTTTGAAATTATTGATGAGATATTTAGTAATATTCAAGATGAATAATCCAAGTGAGAAAAAAAGACTTTGCCTGTGGCTAAATAAGAAAATTAAGGATGACACTATTAAATACAAAGAAACACCGTCCAAATCTGTAAAACATAGAAGTAAGATAGATTGTTTAACAGACTGTAATCCATGACTAAAAAGATAATGAAGAGACAGAAAGCAGAGCATGCAAGAAAGCTAGCTAGTGATATAAAATATTAGTAATAAGAGTTTCTAGAAGTATTTGAACAGGAAATTAGCAATGAAAGATAGCATTTATCCTTGAGAGAGTGTCTGGGGAATTGATAATGGAAAACAGAGATGGCAGGTGTTTTGTGTCTGTCTTTTTGGTAGAAGATTTGAAATGCTTCCCCAAACATAATTTAAAGTCCATAAATTATAGACAGGATTGAATTCATCACAATCACCATGACTAATGTTATGAAGTTGAAGACATGTATTTTACCTTTATAAGAGAATGCTGTTCTGAACTAAGAGCTTACAAGCACCTGGGTTTATGACTAAATGGCAGTCCCAGAGTGAAAATTAAAAATATGTAACATTTGGCTGTGAAATGAATACCTGAGGTTTGGTTGCTGTTTTGACAGCAATTCAAATTTAACCAATCAGTTAAAATTATGCCTCATGATACTAAAACCCAACCAAGTTTGAATTTATTGTATAGCCAATATCAAACCAATGAGACAATCCGATGTTGAATGGGGTTATAAAATTGGTCCTTTTGAAAATTGGTCAGCGAGCAATTGCCATCAAGACAGGAATGCCTGGAGATCTAACATCTTGCTTTCCAAGAAATGAGGAAACGGTCTCTATCAAAGGTACCTTTTTTGTATGAAACATACTCGCAGTAAAAGGGAAGATGATGGCCCAGGGAATTCAGCAGCCGGAAGAGTGAAATCACAGAAGATAACAGTGGCTGTGTGGTTTTGAAATTAAGTTGATGGAAGTTTAATAAGTGTCTTATTGGAATAGCATATTGGAATAGCAGATAGTAAGCAGTTAAGAGAAAAGTGGGCTTAGAGTTGTGAATAGTTGTTTACTGTTAGAGTTAAAAAATAATGTTATTTTCTTTAAATAGTGGAATTTGGGATTTCTTTGTCACTCATATTTTAACAGAGGTGAGCTTGTCTGGGTGTTAGGGTTTAAGTAACAGAAGGGTTCATCTCTGTGTCATAATACAAGGGAAAAGCTGAGAGGAAAACTAGGACAAGATGTCCTACATCCTCTGACCTTGAAATAATTGACTGTACAGATAATGGACGCATTGGTTATAATCTTCCAAAATTCTTCAGATTATGGAAGTGTTCTAGTGGACTGGGAAAAAGAAGGAAATTCAGGAAAGGATGCAGACCGAGCTGAAAGCATGAAACTCTAGATCAATTAAATGATTACCCATGTCAAAGGGTAGTGCTCACATCCATTATTATAGCAGGATCACTGTGTGATCAAACAGTACCAACATGGCTTTGTGAAAAGGAAATCATGTTTAATTAATTTATTAAGAGTTTTTGACGGTTCATAGTGGATGGACAGGAACCTGTAGATGTGGTACACTTGGATTTCCGGAAAGCATTTCATTAGGGCATTATGTCTTTTTCATTTGTGACTTTTAAGATGTGGATTGAAGTAAAAAGTGCTATTTTAACCTCCGTGTTTGGAAGGATGGCTGCAGTTTTGAAAAGTAAGTAAGCTAACATGCATGCCAAGCATAACAAACAACGGTTTGAACAAGCAGTAAATGAAGTTTGATTTGCAGACGATTTGGAGCTAAGGGTCTGTACTGAAGCACTTTGCTGGCTACAGGAAGTTGATTGGTCTATAGACTAGTGGCTAATTAACAACAGCAGTGATCTTTTTCCCTACCAACAATTCTAATTGGTTCTCTGGTAACTGAACAGCTTGGAGCAAGTTAGAGGTTACAGAGTTCTTACCCAGCTTGGAAGCAGTCCTCTGTTTCCTGCAGTCAAAGCTCACTGTAAACCTGCAGCAAACCAGTTTCTTTCCTGCAACAATTGTTGTAAGCAGTGACTTTTAACTGATGAGTCAGCAACTATTTTTTAAGTGACCGGCCATCTTGTGTCTATCATTAACTCGTGGAAGTAAATGAAGGAGGACGACTGAAGCAACCCATTGGTCAGCAGAGAATTTATGACGATCATTTTAACAACTATAACTGGGGAAAAAACTCTAGAATTATAGAGTCATATCCTTCGCTCCAACAAGTCCATGCAGACCATAATCCCAAACTAAACTAGTCTCACGTGCCTGCTGCTTGATCCATATCCGTCCAGACATTCCTTATTCACGGACTAATCCAAATGTTGTAACTGTACCCACATCCACCACTTTCTCTGGAAGTTCATTCCACACATGAACCACTCTATGTAAAAAAAACAAATTGCCCCTTGAGTCTTTTTTTAAATCTTTCTCCCCTCACCTTAAAAATATGCCATCGAGTCTTGAAATCTCCCACCCTAGGAAAAAGACACCTGCCATTCACCTTATCTATACCCCGCATTATTTTATAAACCTCGATAAGGTTACCCCCAATGTCTAATACCAGAGTGAAAAAAGTCCCAGCCTATCCAGCCTCTCCTTCTAACTCAAACTGTCTATTCCCAGCAACATCATGGTAACCCTTTTCTGAACTCTCTCCAGCTTAATAATATCCTTCCTTGTAAAAAGAGATCAGAACTGGACACGTAGCTTCAGAAGAGGCCGCACCAACGTCATGTACTGCCTTAACATAATGTTTCAACTCCTATACTCAAAGGTCTGAGCAATGAAGGAAAGCACGCCAAATGCCTCCTTAACCACCCTTTCTGAATGTGATTTAAACTTTAAAGAATTATGTACCCAAAACCGTAGGGCTCTCTCTACTATAACACTACCAAAGGACCTACTTTTAATTGTGTAAGTCTTGCCTTTGTTTGTTTTACCAAAATGCAGTATCTCTCATTTTATCCAAATGACACTCCACCTGTCACTCTTAAACCCATTGACCCAATTAATCAAGAGATGACCACCTTCACTTTCCACAATACCACCCATGACTTGCTGAAGTGTGTGTGTGTGTGTATGTGTATATGCATGTAGGAGTGTATAAAAGATATTAGAGTTTTAAATAATAGAGTTATACTTACCTGAAGTCCAAGTCTAATTGAGTGATTCTTGTTCAGTACAGAACCTTGGTTTCTGCTTTCTGTCAACCAGGATCTGAAAGTCAGACAAACTGGGGAACTTTCGGTACTTGATAAAATCTTTAACTTTTGTGATTAGTGCGGAAGTAGCGAGGCTCAATTTCCAGCATGCCAGTGAGTCCTAGCAATTTAAGAGCCGCATCAAAGGTTACTGCACAAGCTAAAGCCACATTGTACAGGGGAACCTGGGGAAGTTTTACTGCAAATTTCAGAACATTGGTGAGACCATATGTGAAAAAACTATGTTGGGTTTTGGTCTCCCTATTTAAAACAAATATGTTATTAATTCACAGCAGTTCCGAGAACGTTTACTCCATTCAATTGTTCAAATTAGAAGTGGGAACAAGAATGAAAGATTTTAAAATGATTTGCACAAGAATAATCATAATGTGTGAGGGTGGGACCTCTACTTTTTGTCATTTACATAAATGATTTGGATGCGAGCATAAGAGGTACAGTTAGTAAGTTTGCAAATGACACCAAAATTGGACAGCGAAGAGGGTTACCTCAGATTACAACAGGATCTGGACCAAATGGGCCAATGGGCTGAGAAGTGGCAGATGGAGTATAATTCAGATAAGTGCAAGGTGCTGCATTTTGGGAAAGCAAATCTTAGCAGGACTTATACACTTAATGGTAAGGTGCTTTGGTTCTGTTCGCCAAGCTGGAAGTTTTTGTTGCAAACGTTTCGTCCCCTGTCTAGGTGACATCCTCAGTGCTTGGGAGCCTCCTGTGAAGCGCTTCTGTGGTGTTTCCTCCGGCATTTATAGAGGATGTCACCTAGACAGGGGACGAAACGTTTGCAACAAAAACTTTCAGCTCGGCGAACAGAACCACAGCAACAAGCACCCGAGCTACAAATTTTCTCACAAACTTTAATGGTAAGGTCCTAGGGAGTGTTGCTGAACAAAGAGACCTTGGAGTGCAGGTTCACAGCTCCTTGAAAGTGGAGTCGCAGGTAGATAGGATAGTGAAGAAGGCGTTTGATAGGCTTTACTTTATTGGTTAGAGTATTGAGTACAGGAGTTGGGAGGTCATGTTGCGGCTGTACAGGACATTGGTTAGGCCACTGTTGGAATATTGCGAGCAATTTTGTTCTTCCTATCGGAAAGATGTTGTGAAACTTGAAAGGGTTCAGAAAAGATTTACAAGGATGTTGCCAGGGTTGGAGGATCTCAGCTACAGGGAGAGACTGAACAGGCTGGGGTTGTTTTCCCTGGAGCGTCGGAGGCAAAGGGGTGACCTTATAGAAGTTTACAAAATTATGAGGGGCATGGATAGGGTAAATAGACAAAGTCTTTTCCCTGGGGTCGGGGAGTCCAGAACCAGAGGGCATAGGTTTAGGGTGAGAGGGGAAGGATATAAAAGAGACCTAAGGGGCAACTTTTTCATGCAGAGGGTGGTATGTGTATGGAATGAGCTGCCAGAGGATGTGGTGGAGGCTGGTACAATTGCAACATTTAAGAGGCATTTGGATGGTTATATGAATAGGAAGGGTTTGGAGGGATATGGGCCAGGTGCTGTCAGGTGGAACTAAATTAGGTTGGGATATCGGGTCGGCATAGACAGGTTGGACCGAATGGTCTGTTTCCATGCTGTTCATCTCTATGACTCTATGTATGGGAAAAGTCAGGAGATTGGCTCTCAATAATTATGTTTATATGGCCAAATGAACTCTTCCTGCACCATAAAATGTCTGTGAATCCTTCCTGGGATGAAAGGTTTGTCCTATGAAGATGTGTTGAACAGTTGGGGTATATATGTATTGGTATTTAGAAGAATGAGAAAGAATCTTCTTGAATTGTACAGAAGCTTGAAGGAATTGGATAGGCTGGATAGCAGGAGGACGTTTTCTACAGTTAGAGAGACTAAAACTGAGACAGAGTTTAAGAAGAAGAGGTATCCCTTTTAACACAGATGAGAATTTGTTTTCTCTCTCAGGTTTGTTACAGTGGAACCATGAATTGCAATGATTCAAGAAGACAGCTCACTATCACCTTCTCAAGAGCAACTAGGTACGGGCAACTGGTGACACTCATTTCCCATGAGTGAATTAAAAAATGTTGTCCACAGGGTGCTGTCACCAGCCCCTCAGGAAATGGAGCCACTTTATTTGTCACCTGTTTTCATGAAGGGCAGATCTTGTGTTCAGCTGTGTAAGTCTTTTGGAAATGAGGATAGAATGAACCTGTCAATGGTAATCGGTTAGACTGAATCATAGCATCTTAAGGGGCTTTGATACAGTGGATGTGGGGTCAGCTGCAACGTTCACACATATAAAATGAAATTGTCTTATGTTTTGCTGTAGGCCTTGATCCCTCTTGCGAACGTGGCGATGATTGACTACAGCCTGGAGTTCCTTACAGCGACAGGTGTCCAGGAAACCTACATCTTCTGCTGTTGGATGGCCCAGAAAATCAAGGAACACATTCAGTAATGAAAACTTATAAAATTTGCAAATGGAACTTGTGCCATAAACTATGGCACACAGAAAGCTGAACATCTGTAACCATTAGAGACCAGAATCTCTCAACACCTGCCTTTGAAAGAGCTATCCAATTGGTCCATAGCACTGCAAAGTTTTCCTTTTTATCCCATTGAATCTATTTCCAATCTTTTAAAGTAGTTTGTTCCAGGTTATAACTCACTGAATAAAACATTCTCCTCCTCCTCCCTCTCATTTACACACTGACTCTATCACCAATGATGACAGAATAAAATAAAACAAAGAACTGCAGATGTCGGAAATCTGAAACAAAAATAAAGTGCTGGAGAAACTCAGCAGATCTGACAGCATCCGTAAGAGAGAGAAAGAGTTAATGCTTCGAGTCTCGTGACTCATCTGTGATCACATTAATTCATCACCTCAAATTGCTCCTGTATCCAGTGACAAATCTACATCTATCTTATTACACATTAGTCGGCTAGATGCTTGCAATGTGGAAATTCTCCAATGTCTTGGTGCATTTAGGAAGATTCCAGCATAGAAAACAGCAGCTGTTAATCTTTTCTAGAGTCAAGAGTGTGGTGCTGGAAAAGCACAGTAGGTCAGGCAGCATCCGAGGAGCAGAAGTATCGCCATTTCCGGCATAAGCCCTTCATCAGGCTTTTCCAGCATCAAACTCTTGACTCTGATCTCCAGCATCTGCAGTCCTCACTTTCTCCAATGTTTTTCTGGAGGTTGATTGAGAAATAAGTATTGCAAGCTGTCTACTCTTCCCTCATAGGAGCTTTCCTATCTACCTGAGAGAGAAGATGGCACTTCTGACAGTGCAGCATTCTCTTATTGAAATGGAGTGTCAGCCTGAATCATACACTCTGATTTCTCCAGTGCGATTTGAATCCACAAACTTGAGAGGTGAATATGCCAGCTGAGGCAAAGTTGACATTTAGTAAACTAGATGCACTGTCCTTTTCAGTGCTCTGCATTCTCAACACATGCCTGCTCCAAGATTTCTCACTCGTCCTTTTATTGTGGTGTCTCTTTAGTAATTTGTTGACTGTGAAATATTTAGCTATTCCTTAAGGACAAGATAGTGTCTTTCTAGTGGTTTTTCTTTATGACATTTTGTTGTAAGTAACAAAATAGAGATCTGATTTTATGGAAGTGTCCAGATATAAGTAATGCTCTTGTGTTGCCTGGACCCTGGTGCTATGTGAAGGCTGAGCGGAATATGTAAGGATACAGAAAATGCAGGTAACGTTTTGGATCCAGCAACTCCTCTGTAGAACAATAATAAGTCTCTGCCAGCATGCATATTTGATTGAAACTAACTGCAGTCCTCAGCAACATTCCCTGTAATTTTCTTGCAGAGGTTACAGGCAATTTGCTTGGCCAGTTAACTTGTTTTCTGCGTGGCCTTGCATGGTAATTTTACAGGGGCAGTATTCTGTTACAAATGTGGAATGTTGGAATTTAGAATGGGAATGTGTAGAAATAAGTATGGTTTCCTTAACTTTAAAAAAGCAATTGAGTTACATCTACAAGATCCAATCCAAACCTCCCACTGCATGTGCATGGCCTGCACATGATGTTTAGGTTGTTGCATAGTTGCAGAGTTTACAGGTAGCATTGGTCTTCTAGTGACATGAGACTTGATACAGAGGGGTCTTTGGATTAGATCTTGCAGATGTAACTCGCCTCTGTTTTTAAGTTGTGTAAAACCAACCTTATTTATAACCTTATTTTGAATTTCGTATTCGACTGATAAATGGCAAAGTTAATTTTGGCATACTTCATTTCCACTCTCCTGCCAGCAGACATGAAACCATTGAACAAGAGGTGACTAAGGTGTGACATCTTTCAGAAAGGTAGAAATGTGGATATGGTAACTAATCAAAGAAAAGAGATGATCAGTAATTGTCAGCAGATGAAAAATATTAACTGAACTAAATCAATGGAGGTAGTATTAAATGTTGTATTAAAGGTAAATTCTCCACCTTTTTAATTGTCTGTTATGTATTCTTCCTCAGGAAATCGAAATGGAGTTGTTCCACATCACCAAACACCATCCACGTCATGAGCTCTGAGTCCTACCGATCATTAGGAGATGTCTTGAGGGATGTGGATGCAAAGTCACTACTTCGCTCAGATTTCATATTAATTTATGGAGATATTGTGTCAAATATCAATGTGTCTAAAGCATTGGAGGAACATAAGTGAGTGAAGTCTTTGGTATAGGTCTTGTTTCTTGGAATAATTAGGCTGTAGTCAACCAGTTATACTTGCCATTGACTGTCATTGGATTAATCTATTTCAGATGCATTATTTTTCTAATTACTTCTACATTGCTCTTTGCTCTTTGTACAAAATACCTCCAATCTACCCATTTGTGAACACACTAATTAGGAGAAGATGGAGGCCACTTGACCTCTTGAGCCTCCTCCACCATGTAGCAAGATCATAGTTGCACTGATTACTCCAAACACCTGCTAACTCCTAGACCTTCCATCCCTTTGCTTATCAAGAACCTGTTTACCTCTGCTTTAAAAATATTTATAGACTCTATTTTTACTGCCTTTTCAAGAAGAGAACTCCAAAGACTTATGACCCTCTGAGATAAGGTCTTTCTTCATCTATGTCTTAAATTGGTCACCCATTATTTGAAACAGTGATCCATAGTTCTCGATAGTCACAAGTGAGGTGCCGGAAGACTGGAGATTGGCAAATGTGGTGCCACTGTTTAAGAAGGACGGTAAAGACGAGCCAGGAAACTATAGACTGGTGAGCCTGACCTCGGTGGTGGGCAAATTGTTGGAGGGAATCCTGAGGGACAGGATGTACATGTATTTGGAAAGGCAAGGACTGATTCAGGATAGTCAACATGGCTTTGTGCATGGGAAATCATGTCTCACAAACTTGATTGAGTTTTTTGAAGAAGTAACAAAGAAGATTGAGGGCAGAGCAGTAGATGTGATCTATAAGGACTTCAATAAGGCATTCGACAAGGTTCCCCATGGGAGACTGATTAGCAAGGTTAGATCTCATCGAATACAGGGAGAAGTAGCCATTTGGATACAGAACTGGCTCAAAGGTAGAGGACACAGGGTGGTGGTGGAGGGTTGTTTTTCAGACTGGAGGCCTGTGACCAGTGGAGTGCCAGGGATCAGTGCTGGGGCCTCTACTTTTGTCATTTGCATAGCTTCTTTGATGTTATATGCAGTTTTCCATTTTATAAAGCTAAATATTCCATGTCCTTTGTTGAAAATGTTATCAACTTGCTCGTCACCATCAAAGGTTTGTGGTTATGCAGCCTCAGATCCATCTGCTCATGCACTCCCCTCAAAATAGTATGATTCAGATTATACTATCTATCCATCTTGATGCTCCCAAAGTGCACATCGAGCCCATTGCTTTGTATATGCTATCTGTTTGCCTATTTCACTAGTCTGTCTGTTCCTTCCTGAACTGTTTACTACTAATTATTATATTAACCCCAAACTTTGAAAGTGCAGTGCCTATAACAAGTCCAGATCACATGTATAACAAAGACAATGCTACAAATGCAGCACAACAGATGGTGACAGCAGTTGACCATACTACTCATTGAGCCTACTCCACCATTCAGTATGATCATCACTGATCTCGGGCTTCAGCTGTATTTTCCTGCCCACTCCCATATCCTGTGCCTGATGGATACTTCCTTCCGGCCAGAGATAGCTTAACATTCCTACTATCTGCCACCTTTTACAAACATACAAATTAGGAGCAGGATTAGGCCATTTGGTTTCTCAAGCAAGTGCAGCTTTCAATAAGATCTTGGCTGATCTGTTTATGCTTTGCATTCCACAATCCCATCTACCTCTGATAACGTTTGGTTTTCTTGCCTAACAAGAATCCACCTTAAAAATATTCAGTTGTCCCACTTGCTTCTGAGGCAGGGTGTGCCAAAGCCATTCAATGCCTTTGAGAGAAAATTCTCCTCATCTCTGTCCTAAAAGGGCTGTCCCTAATTTTTAAACAGCTTCCTTTAGTTCTGGACTTACCTGCAAGATCTTTTCCCCATTCACCTGATCCAAACCATACAAGAGCTGAGATACTTAAATCAGGTTATCCATCACTCTAAACTTGAGTGGAAACAAGCTGAGCCTGTCCAATCTCTCCTCAGAAGGCAACCTGTTCTTTCCAGCTATCAACCGAATAAATCTTCTCTGAACTGCCTCCAATGCCTTAGTCTTTCATTTAAATAAGGAGACTAAAACTGCATTGGTCTCATCAATGCACCGTATAAGTGAAGCATTACGTTTCACGTTCAATTTTTCTAGTAATAAAATACTAATTTCTTGCTGCTCCTGAATGCTAATGTTTTGTGATTCATGCACTAGAATATCGGGATCCCTCTGCACCTCAAAATTCTGCAGTTCTATTCAAATAGTTCTATCTTTTTATACTTCCTGCCAAAATGAGTAAGTCTACATTTTCCCACATTATGCTTCATCTGCTAGATTTTTGACCACTCACTTATTCTTCATCTGCAATCTTCTTATAACCACGTCCTATTTTCTTTAACTATTTGAATACTAAATTGTCTCTAATCCTTTAATCTCATGCTTCCAATTCCAAGTAAATCTGATACGTGTTGGTTTATAAAGTGTTCTGTTGTAGTCCATACATATTTAACATCTACTGTACTACCTTCCTCAACCGTCCCACTTCCACACTCATGATTAGATATTGGGAATGTCCTGAATCTGAATCACAGATAAGCATCTACATGTCTGAGACAACAACAACAAAAAGCAGACCCAGATTTGTTAACACATCTGCTCAGTTTGATAACTTAACCTCATGGAAGTGGAATCCACTAAAACTTCAGACCATTCTTGCAGCTCTTTATGACTGCTTGTATTGTGTCCCCTTGTGTCTGGTTTTATGTAGGGCACGGCGAAAGCTGGAGAAGAATGTATCTGTTATGACAATGATTTTCAAAGAGTCATCGCCGGGGCACAGGACAAGGTGTCAAGAGGATGACATTATTGCAGTCATGGACAGCAAAACAAGCCGTGTGCTGCACTATCAGAAAGCCCATAATCTGAAGAAATTCCGATTTCCCATGGTACGTATCATTGAATAACCCAGCAATTAATCCCCTTTTGCTGAAATACTTCCTCATAGACCTTATCCTAACAGTTGTTGCAAATATAATTTGCCAAAACCATAAGGTGGATGAATTGGCCTCTGAAGGTGTCAGTACTCTCCACCTTCCCACTGCATGGAAGACTGGCAACGTGGGACATGTGCAACTTGTTTTGATTCCTTTCTCACAATCAGGAAAACATGAGCAGCTGATGGCATCTTCAGGCAGTTTCAATTAGATATTCAAATTGTTAACAGTGGGCAGGCTGTGGAATGATGCAGGCGTATGGCAGTTGGTCGATGCAGTTTGAGAACCTGACACTGCCTGAAATCAATTGAGTTTTAAATTGCTAAACACTTAACTGAAATGCACAAATGCTGAGCTTGGTTCATGTATTTAAATGGGAGTTTTGTAATTGAAGTCTGCATTAACGTTAAACAGATGCGTGCCTCTAAAATACTGAGGCATAGGCCTATCGCTGTAAGGCAGGGGGCACCGGCCTCGATTAACTTACCTTTTTGCTACATCACTGAAGGTCTGGGTATGCGTCCAAAAGTCTATGAATAACATGGACATTATAAATATTGGGACTAAATTTCTTTGACTTTGGAATAGGTCTGAAGGGCTTTTGTTGTCTCTGCATTTTTTTTGGTCTATGATAGATCCATTTCAGTGTTTTACAGCTTCCAAACTGCAGCTGCAACTAGTTGCACCCCAGCTGACCTTTATGTAAAGGGTAGAAGCTGTGCCAGAGATATACAGAGCCCTGGCTGAAACACATCTGGAACAATGTGTTCAGTTCTGGGTGTCACATTTTAGGAAGAATGGACTGGCTTTGGTGGGGTTGCAGTGTGGTTTTACCGGAATGATGCATGGGCATGAAACTTTTTTGATGAGGGAGCAAATTCATTACGCTTATCCTAATAATTGTACTGCATGTCTACCATCACACTTTCCTAAAGCCTTATTCACAAATTACTGTAGGTTTCCATCTGACTGTTGCAGCTTTTCATTTTGGCATTCGGTCAAGTTATTATCTTTGACACAAGATGTGTATGGGAGGACGCAATGTGGCGGGATGGGGGTCACTGATAAAGTTTAAAACAAACTTTAATTTTTATCCACCTTTTAATTTTTGTCACTAATAGCTCAGTTTATCCACTAATGAGGCAGCCATTCTCAAGAACAGTCTGTGTAGGCCACTTGGCTTCTAATGTGAGAGGATGTTTTAGTTCAATGCTGTTCGTATCTTGTTTTCTCCAGCACGTGTTCCACAGCAGCACAGATGAGATTGAAATCCGCCATGATCTTCTGGACTGTCATATAAGCATCTGTTCACCACAGGTCAGTGAAGACGTGTCCTGATTATTTCACAGGAGAGGGCTTGGGATGATCAGTATCTCCACTGCAGTAGCAATGGAACTTGTGCAATATGTGTGCAAAACTAATTAAAGTAGAAATAAAGATTTACATTTATATTATTTAGTATTTCCAGGACACAAACAGATCATTTGGCCCAGCTGGTCTTTGTCTGTGTTTACACTCCACAAAAGCCTCCTCCCGCCCTACTCCATCACACCCTATCTGAATGTCTTTCTATTTGTTTTACCCTCAAGTATTCATCCAGCTTGTTCTTAAATGTATCTGTACCATTCACCCAAAAGACAGCATATGATAAGGATTCTACATTCTAACCATTCTCTGTATCAAGTAGATTCTCCTGAATTCCACATTAGATTTATTAGTAACGATCATTGTTTGTGGACTCTCGCTTTGGACTTCCTCACAAGTGGACAGATCTTTTCGGCTTCTACCCTATCAATCCCATTCTCCATTAGTTCATCCCCCAACCTTCGCTTTCCTGGAGAAAAATCCTTCCTGATAGGTAGGGCTTCTTAGTTCTGGTAAATTGAGCATGTGATCAGTCATTTTTGTAAAATAGGGAACAACCAAACCTTACACACCTGCGTTTAGACGCATAGAGACCCTTAAATTTTTTTTAATCTTCTATTTGTATGCCAGGCAAGCAAACATATTCACTTGCTGTGGAGAAGGGTCCCTGCAATTTAAAATGTTGCAGATTAGAAACCAAGGTGAATAGTGGAGAATCTGGCAATTCCAGCATTTTTCACTTCAATCAGGTCCATAAAGTCAGGAAGTGATAAGATCAGTGTTTCAGTTTGAAAGCTTGCTTCAGTTTGAAAGCTTGCTTCAGTCCTGAAGGAGATTGCTAATGCGGCCCCTATTTTTTATCTCTCCTAACTATTGAAGGGATTCCCTTGAATTTCCAAAAGGCTGTGTTTATATTTCAGCGTTTTTGCAGTCTCTAATATTGAGTTTACTTCCCAGGTTGCAGAGCTGTTCACTGATAACTTTGACTACCAAACCAGGGATGACTTTGTGCGTGGGATACTTGTTAATGAAGAGGTGAGTCTTCAATATGATACTTGGCTGTATTTAAAATTTAGTAGTAGGTCGTGGATTTACAGTCCTGTAAATCCAGCTTCAGTCTCTCTGTTCGCTCCTCCTTTGGCAGGTTTTAGATATCGTACCATTAGATAACATTCTGCAGTTATCTTGGTTCTCTTCCCTCCCTCTTCATGTGTGTAGATTGATGCTTGACTGTTATAGGTTGTTATACTAGCCAAGACTCTGGCAAAACATGGTGTCGATAACAAGTTGGAATAAGGCATCACAGGAGTGATGGTACTGTAGGATGGTGAAGCAACCCAGCAATGTGGAAAGTTTTCCAACTAGGTCCTGACTACAAAAAGTAGGCCAATTCAAATCCCACTGATTATCAGGTCATTAGTCTACTCTCAATTGCCAGCAAAGTGATGGAAGGTGTCATTGACAGTACTGTCAAAGAGCACTTACTTCTAACCTGAATACCAATGCTTTGTTTGGGTTGTTGCAGGGTCACTTGGCTTTTGATCTCATTATAGTCAAGGTAAGAGCTGTACTTCAGAGTTGAGATGAAAATGACTGACTTGACATCAAGGTAGCATTTAGCAGAGTTTGGCATCTATAAGGCTTAACAAAACTGAAATCAATGGGCATGATGAAGTGGGTGGTGTGGAGGTTGGGGAGGACAGGGTCAATTTTCCAGTCGTTGGACTCCTATCTGGCACCAAGAAAGATGTTTGAGGTTCTTGGAGGCCAATCATTTCGGTCCTAGAACATCTCTGCAGGAGTTCCTCAAGATATTGCCCTCAGCCCAACCATCTTCAGCTGCTTTGTCAATGACCTTCCCTCCATCATAAAGTCAGAATTGGGTATATATTTGATTATGATTGCACAATGTTCAGTGCTATTTGAAATTCCACAGCCAATAGAGTGGTCTGTTCCTCCATGCAACATTCAGGCTTGACAAGTAACATGCTACAGAAATGGCAAGCAGTGACCATCTCAAATGAGAGGATCTAACCAATCTCTCCTTGATGTTCAACAGCATTACCATCCCTAAATGAGTCACTATTAACATCCTGGGAATTTACCATTGATTAATAATTGAACTGGACGAGCCATGCAAATACTCTAGCTATAAGAGTCGATCAGAGGTTGGGAATTCTGTGGCAAATATCTCACGTACCATATCCCCAAAGCATGTCCACCATTATCTGCAAGGCACAAGTTTGGAGTATGAAGAATGCCTTCCAGTTGCTGACATGAGTGTGGACTCGGTAACACACAGGAAGTTAGACACCATATAGGACAAAGCAATTAACTTATTAGGCACATCACCCAACACTTGAACAATTCACCTTCTTTACCACCGACACTCTGGCTGCAGCATGTACTATCTTAAGATGCTTTGCAACAAATTAATTGCTATTTTTGAAAGCACTTCCCAAAAGGTGACCTTTACTAGAAAAACAAAGGGAGCAGATCCATGGGAGCACCATCATCTGCAAGTTCTCAATCACGTTATACATCATACTGACTTAGAACTGTATCACCGACCTATCAGTATCACCAAATTAAAATTCTGTACTCCTTCCTTAACAGTACTTTGGGAATATCTACACAGCATGGCCTGCAACATGATGTGGAGATGCCAGTGTTGAACTGGGATGGATTAAGTCCGAAGACTTATGACACCAGGTTATAGTCCAGCAGGTTTATTTAAAATCACAAGCTTTCAGTGCGTTGCTCCTTCATGAGGTGAAGTGGAGGGAAGTGCACAGGCACAGAATATACAGACTATTCTGTGCCTGTGCGTTTTCCTCCACTTCAACTGATGGAGGGAAGGTCATTGACAAAGCAACTAAAGATGGTTGGACTGAGGGCAATATCTCAGGTGTTGTGCGATTCCTGACTTTGGCCTACAACAACTCAAGATGGTGATTCACCACTCTCTTCCACAGGAAGTTGATATCAATTATTCACTGGCTATACCAGTGATGCTCATTAGATAAGCAACCAACTGAAGACCAGTGGTCCACCATGCCTACACTTTGCATTATATACTAAATATGTACTAAACTTTATCTTCCATGTTGTCTGCTTGTTTTTCCAGTCTATGTTCTCCAGAAATGTCATCATTTAGAAGACTTCCAAGTTTCATAATATCTGCAGACTTTAAAATGATGCTGTCTAGTAGACCCGATTCATTAACATGATTAATGTCCATGAATAGCAAATGTGGTTCCCTTATTCAAGAAGGAGAGTAGGGATAACCCTTGTAACTATAGGTCGGTGAGTCTCACTTCTGTTGTGGGCAAAGTCTTAGAGAGAATTGTAAGGGATAGGATTTATGAACATCTGGATAGGAATAATGTGAAGGGCAGGTCACCTTATTGAATTCTTTGAGAAGGTGACTAAGGAGGTGGACGAGGGGAAAGTGGTAGATGTGGTGTATATGGATTTTAGTAAGGCGTTTGATAAGGTTCCCCATGGTAGACTACTGCAAAAAATACGGAGGTATGGCATTGAGGGTGAGTTGGAGGTTTGGATTAGGAGTTGGCTGGCTGGAAGAAGACAGAGGGTAGTAGTTGATGGCAAAGGTTCATCTTGGAGTGCCGTCACTAGCGGTGTTCCGCAAGGATCTGTTTTGGGACCATTGCTGTTTGTCATTTTTATAAATGACCTGGAGGAGGGGCTAGAAGGTTGGATGAGCAAGTTTGCGGATGATACGAAAGTCGGAGGAGTTGTTGAAAGTGAGGAAGGATTTGGCAGGTTACAGCGGGATATAGATAAGATGCAGAGCTGGGCAGAAAGGTGGCAAATGGAGTTCAATGTAGGTAACTGTGAGGTGATTCACTTTGGTAAGAGTAACAAAAAGATGGGGTACTGGGCTAATGGTCGGATACTTGGTAGTGTGAATGAGCAGAGGGATCTTAGTGTCCATGTACACAGATCTCTGAAAGTTGCCACCCAGGTAAATAGTGCGGTGAAGAAGGCATATGGCGTACTGGCTTTTATTGGTACAGGAATTGAGTTCCGGAGTCGTGAGGTCATGTTGCAGTTGTAGAAGACTCTGGTGCGGCCGCATCTGGAGTATTGTGTGCAGTTTTGGTCGCCATACTATAGGAAGGATGTGGAGGCACTGGAACGGTGCAGAGGAGGTTTACCAGGATGTTGCCTGGTATGGTAGGAAGATTGTATGAGGAAAGGCTGAGGCACTTGGGGCTGTTTTCATTGGAGAAAAGAAGGTTTAGGGGTGACTTGATAGAGGTTTACAAGGTGATTAGGGGTTTAGATAGGGTTGACCATGAGAACCTTTTTCCACGTATGGAGTCAGCTATTACGAGGGGGCATAGCTTTAAATTAAGGGGTGGTAGGTATAGGATAGATGTTAGGGGTAGATTCTTTACTCAGCGAGTCGTGAGTTCATGGAATGCCCTGCCAGTAGCAGTGGTGGACTCTCCCTCTTTATGGGCATTTAAACGGGCATTGGATAGGCATATGGAGGATAGTGGGCTAGTGTAGGTTAGGTGGGCTTGGATCGGCGCAACATCGAGGGCCAAAGAGCCTGTACTTCGCTATATTTTTTCTATGTTTGTTTTTTTTCTAATATACATAATTTTAAAAACACAATTATGCTAATACTGACTCTTGTGGACCATTAGTGTGTGCTTCTCCCAGCCCTGCTTATAGCAGGAGTCACAGGAAATAATATATTTACTTAGCAAAGAAAGTTTATTTAGAGTCCCAATGACCCCCAGTAAACAAACTCATGACTGCAATTCTCTTTTGAAAGTTCCTATTAGATTTGCTTTCAGCTAACATTCGGGCAGAGTATTCTGAGTTGCAGCAGCTCGGGTTTTAGAAGAAGCTTTCTGGTTTGATCTCTCGAATAACTAAAGATATTGAACTCAGTTTACTGCTTCACAATAATGAAGTTTAAACTCTCAATCTCTGGTTTGCTGCTCCAGTGTCAGTTTGAAATATTGTCACTTCAAGTTGAAGTAATATTCTGGAACTACCTTTCCGAAGGGACTTGTTGTCCAATCTCACTGTACGTTGTAATGTGTTGATATCTTTGTGTTTTAGATTTTAGGTAATCAGATTCACATGCATGTGACGTCTGATGAATATGGAGTGCGGGTCTCCAATCTGCTCATGTATGAGGCTGTGTGTTCAGATATTATCCGTCGCTGGGTTTACCCTTTGACGCCGGAGATGAACTTCCCGGAAGATGAGAAAGGATTCAGTGTTCATCTGCGGCACAATGTCTACCGAGGGTCAGAGGTCAGCCTGGGCCAGGGAAGTGTGGTTGAAGAAAATGTAGTGATCGGCCGAGGCACCATAATTGGGACTAACTGCTTCATTTCCAACAGTGTGATTGGCTACAACTGTGTTATAGGTAGGCCATTATACAATTTTGAATTCAATTAGCAACAATTAGCCAAAATAGCTCTTTGCATTACAGTGATCTTAGTTTCTAACTGGCTACTTGTAAGTATTTTTCTGTGTAGTTTGTGATTTCTTAATATGTGGCCAGTACACATATGAATTTAAGTATCCAGGCGATAGATTAGGCTATTATACCTTTTGAGTTTTTTCCATCATTCATCGAGATGTGGCTGACCTTCTACCTCAGCCCTAACTCCCTGCAGCATCTTCAAATCCCTTAATTCCCTTAGTACCTCAAAATCGATCAGTGTCTTGAATAAACTCAATTCCTAGGATTATGTGGGAAGCAAGAGAGGAAATTGCAGTACCGTTGGCAATGATCTTTTCGTCTTCACTGTCAACGGGGGTGGTACCAGGGGACTGGAGAGTAGCGAATGTTGTCCCCCTGTTCAAAAAAGGGAATAGGGATAACCCCGGGAATTACAGGCCAGTTAGTCTTACTTCGGTGGTAGGCAAAGTAATGGAAAGGGTACTGAGGGATAGGATTTATGAGTATCTGGAAAGACACTGCTTGATTAGGGACAGCCAGCACGGATTTGTGAAGGGTAGGTCTTGCCTTACAAGTCCTATTGAATTCTTTGAGGAGGTGACCAAGCATGTGGATGAGGGTAGAGCAGTGCATGTAGTATACATGGATTTTAGTAAGGCATTTGATAAGGTTCCCCATGGTAGGCTTATGCGGAAAGTCAGGAGGCATGGGATAGAGGGAAATTTGGCCAATTGGATAGAAAACTGGCTAACCAGTCGAAGTCAGAGAGTGGTGGTAGATGGTAAATATTCAGCCTGGAGCCCAGTTACAAGTGCAGTTCTGCAAGGATCAGTTCTGGGTCCTCTGCTGTTTGTAATTTTTATTAATGACTTGGATGAGGGAGTCGAAGGGTGGGTCAGTAAATTTGCAGATGATACGAAGATTGGTGGAGTTGTGGATAGTGAGGAGGGCTGTTGTCGGCTGCAAAGGGACTTGGATATGATGCAGAGCTGGGCTGAGGAGTGGCAGATGGAGTTCAACCCTGCCAAGTGTGAGGTTGTCCATTTTGGAAAGACAAATAAGAATGCGGAATACAGGGTTAACGGTAGGGTTCTTAGTGAGGTGGAGGAACAGAGGGATCTTGGGGTCTATGTTCATAGATCTTTGAAAGTTGCCACTCAGGTGGATAGAGCTTGTAAGAAGGCCTATGGTGTATTAGCGTTCATTAGCAGAGGGATTGAATTCAAGAGTCGTGAAGTGATGTTGCAACTGTACAGGACTTTGGTTAGGCCACATTTGGAGTACTGTGTGCAGTTCTGGTCGCCTCACTTTAGGAAAGATGTGGAAGCTTTGGGGAGGGTGCAGAGAAGTTTTACCAGGCTGTTGCCCGGAATGGAGAATAGGTCGTACGAGGATAGGTTGAGAGTTCTCGGCCTTTTCTCGTTGGAACGGCGAAGGATGAGGGGTGACTTGATAGAGGTTTATAAGATGATCAGAGGAATAGATAGAGTAGACAGTCAGAAACTTTTTCCCCAGGTACAACAGTGTGTTACAAGGGGACATAAATTTAAGGTGAAGGGTGGAAGGTATAGGGGAGATGTCAGGGATGGGTTCTTTACCCAGAGAGTGGTGGGGGCATGGAATGTGCTGCCTGTGGGAGTGGTAGAGTCAGAATCTTTGGTGACCTTTAAGCGGCAATTGGATAGGTACATGGATGGGTGCTTAAGCTAGGACAAATGTTCGGCACAACATCGTGGGCCGAAGGGCCTGTTCTGTGCTGTATTGTTCTATGTTCTACATAGCATCCATGGATTTCTGAGCGAGAGCATTCCAAAGATTCTTTGAGTAAAGAAATTTCTCCTTATCTCAGGTTTTTTTTTGGAGCAGCTTATGGTATGACCCACCAGGAAATAGGCAGTTCTGGATTTGATGTCATGAGGCACACTTGATTAGGGAGCTCAAGGTGAAGGAATGCTAGAGGCAGAGAACTGATATGATAGAATTTACCTTGTAGTCTTGAGAGGGAATCAGATGTAATTATATTACAATTGAATAAAGGTAACTTCAAAGATATGAAGGAGGACCTGGCAAGATTTGATTAGAAGGGGACCATAGCAGGGAAGATAATGGAGTAGCAATGGCAGAAGTTTCTGGCGATAATTTGGGAGGCACAGCAGAAATTAATCCCAAGAAACAAAAAACATATCAAGGGGAGAATGAGGCAACCTGTAGAAGGAATTGATGATTCGCCATCTTCTGTTGTTCTAGGCATGCTGTGTAGATATTCCCTAAGTACTGTTAAGGAGGGAACACTGGATTTAAGTGAGGAGTGAAGATTTGTGTCTGAGGGGCAGAGGGAGAGAGGGTGAGGAGAATGTCCCACAATTCAAGACTCCCTGTCCTGACCCCCACTTACTGATACTGATGGAACATTGACACAGTTCTAAGTCGGTATGGTGTACAACTTGGGCAGGAATTTACAGGTGGTGGTGTTCCAACTTAGTCCTTTCAAGCTCCATTGGCTTCTCTACAGGTTCATTTAAAAATTTTTGGCCTTGTCTTCAAATCTCCCACCAAAAATGAGTGTTCCCATCTTGCCTTACATATCTGGGAATACCCTCAGATCCTTGAACATTGAGATTCATGATCCACTGTGTCCCCTCCCCAAAAAGCTTTTTCCAGATCACCTCTCTTTTGGCACCCATCTGACACTGCTTCTCCTCACCCCTCTGCCCCTCAGATACAAAGCTTTCACTCAAATCCTGTATTCCCTCCCTAACAGTACTTAGGGAATATCTACACAGCATGCCTAAAACAGCAGAAAATGGCTTCTCAGGGACAGACTCGCTCATAACTTCATCCTTAACTTGCTCTGATCTACCTCGTTCCTCATGCTTATTCAACCAGTTTGCTACTACTTTCAAGAATATTCCATCCAATTCTATTCACGTTCCTTGCTTTCTAAAATCATTTCAAAACTCCACTCTTTCATCTTGCCCAACTATTGTATCCCTCTACTTTCCTTCCGCCAGAATTGGTGTTCATTAGTCTGTCCTCCTTTTCTAGAATAGTAGTCTTTACTGTGCTTCACATGTGGACAAACACAGTTACAGTGTTACATGATTGCAAAATGACAGAACAAAGTTGATGCTGCTTATACATTCACGGGATAGGACAACAAATTCAGTCAATTATTCCTGCACTTCCAGCAAGTACCAATAATTCAAATTCATCACAACTGCTCGCATGGACAAAAAAAATGCATACTATTCAATTGTAGTCATGTGCACACATATATTGACAATAGGGACAGAAACAGAAATTGCTGGAGAATCTCAACAGGTCTGGCAGCCTCTGTGGAGAGAAAGCAGACTTAACGTTTTGAGTCCAATGACTCTTCAAGACTGATTGTAGCTCGGAAAATGTTGGTATATATGACAGTGGGGGAGGGCGGAAAAGGAGCAAATGGTAGGTAGACATGGATCCCGGAGAGAGAGAGAGAGAGAGAAAGCAGCAGTTGAGCAGACAAAGGAATGGATAATGGGGACGTGGAGAGAAAGAAAAGCTGATAATAGGATCCATTTGTGGGTGAAACTGTTTGTCTGATTTTTGGCAATAGCACCTCTGTCGCAGCTGACTGTTGAGGGTCATCTGCTCATGCATCTGGGTGGCCATCTTTGGCGTGAGGACATATACTCTTTGTCACACATTATGACATATCATCTTTTTGTAAGTACAGCCTATTTCTGAATAAACTATGGCATTTAATATCCAAAATTACATATGGCCATTTGGTTCAACTAGTCAATGTGTGCATCGAAATTGTAAGTGGGCCAGAAAGCGAGATCCCACCAATGGTGTTAATAGCCGAGAGACTGTAGATGCTATGTCGAGTGAACTCATCATTGGAGTAAATTGACAGTAAAAATAAGCGTACTCATCAGATGTATAATAGTTAAAATTTTCAAATCTCCGAAACTAACTTAAAATGGTATAAAATCTCATTTTGGACATTGGCCAATGTAGTAAATACTTAGAAACAAGAGGAGACTATTCAGCTTCGCAGAACTGTTCTGCTTTCACCTGAATTCTGTCTCTCTGTATCTGCTCACAAGGGTCAAGTGGCACATTGGTAGTGTCCCTACACTGAACTGAGGCCAAGATTTGAGTCCACCCTGCCCCAGAGATAGGTCACAACGCCCATGGGCAGGTTGATTTTTAAAAATGTCTAATTCTCATAGCTAGGAAAGCTCTTGTGGCACAATGGTAATGTGCCTAGTTACGACCCCTAGTTACACCTCTACCAACACAACTTATTTTTAATTACAACTAAATAATCTGCCTGTTGTGGCATCTTGCTGTGCACGATTTGGCAACTTATTTTCCTACACTGTAACACTGAATTGGCGGCTTTCATGTGCTTTTACCAGTGGGTCTGTGTACATGGCCTGAAGCTCTGCTATCATCCCATTGTTGATCTGCAATTTTGTTTTCTTGAAAGTCACAGTTCAGTTTCAGTCAGTATCTCACTCTCACCGATGAGTAACAGCCTTTTGGCTACAGATTGTTTGCCAACTCCTCAGCAGTTAAATGTATTCAGTGTAGAGGAGGGGCGAAGTCAAAACCTGGAAAAGACTTTAAAATATAATTTAAGCATGAATAAACACTTCCTCTTCTCTCCACAGGAGACAACGTGAAACTGGATCAGGCGTACATCTGGAATAATGTCCACATTGGAGATGGAGTGGATATCTACAGATCAGTTGTGTGCAGTGATGTGGAGGTCAAACCTAAAGTCAGATTAAATGAGCGTTGTGTTTTGGCATTTAACGTAAGTATGACTTATTCTAATACAGAGAACTGCCTGTTCTCCAGGTGCATTCAATCTACATCCCTACTTTTGATATTTGTCCAAGTTTCAGCAGATACATAGGCATTCTTAGCTTTATATTCAATGAGTTCTTGGGAATTTTCCAGGGTCATGCCTGAAGCTTTTCAACTATCACAGCAGCATTACCAAAGCAAGCTGATATCTAGCTCCCCTTAAACAAACCTGTGCTAATCACCTGAGCCACTTATGTGGTAGCACGTTTCCCAAAGAATGATAGAATAGGACAACACAGAACGGAATCATTCAGCCCTCCAAGTCTGCTCTTTAAGTTCACAATTTTATGTAAAATTTCCTCTTTATTGCGAGGATTGCTTAGACATTAACGCGCTGCATTTATTGCAAAATGGAATTTTGTTCAGTTGCCAAGTGACATAATAATTCAAGTGCAAATTCCCCAGAACATTCAGGTACTCAAAGAAAACCGTTAGGACATGTATAGGAAGTTACAGTGGATGCACCATAATTGATGCAGTCACACCTCCTGCAGGTAGTTGTGGGGCCTGATGTGTCACTTCCAGAAGGTACTGTGATCTCCATGCATTTACCAGATGAGGAGGAAGATGACGATGAGTTCAGTGATGATGCAGGAATGAACCATACACCCATAAAAGCAAAGGTGAAAGGTGAGTCAGTTTTACTTAAAGTATCAGTCTGGCTCACTCTCCCTCCAAGTCAAAGCTGTGTCAATGCCCCGTGGAAGCGCCATCCAGGGTGAAAAATGTAGTGAAACATTAATGGTGTACTGCGCTTTCAGACGTTGCCATTTTTTAACTGAGCTATTAAGTCAAAAGTTTAGATCAGAGTGGTGCTGGAAAAGCACAGCAGGTCGGTGGGTGGGAGGGCAGGGAAGAGTGGTGGGGCTGGGGACAAGGTAGCAAAGAGTACAATAGGTGAATGGGGGTGGGGATGGAGGTGATAGGTCAGACAGGAAGGTGGGGGAAATTAGCAACCCTCCTCTCTGACCTATCACCTCCATCCCTAACCCCATTCACCTATTGTACTCTTTGCTACCTTCTCCCCAGCCCCACACCCCCATTTATTTTGGGTGGCCCGGTGGCTCAGTAGTTAGCACTGCTGCCTCACAGCGCCAGATTACCGGGTTCATTTCCCGCCTCAGGCGACTATGTGGAGTTTGCACATTCTCCCTGTGTCTGCATGGGTTTCCTCAAGGTGCTCCGGTTTCCTCCCACAGTCCAAAAATGTGCAGGTTAGGTGAATTGGCCATGCTAAATTGTCCGTAGTGTTCGGTGAAGGGGTAAATGTAGGGGAATAAGTCTGGGTGGGTTGCGCTTCGACGGGTCGGTGTGGACTTGTTGGGCCGAAGGGCCTGTTTCCACACTGTAAGTAATCTAATCTAAACTTATCTCTCCACCCTGGAGGCTTCCTGCCTCTATTCCCGATGAAGAGCTTTTGCCCGAAACGTCAATTTTCCCGCTCCTCGGATGCTGCTGTGCTTTTCCAGCACCACTCTGATCTAAACTCTGGTTTCTAGCATCTGCAGTCCTCACTTTTGCCTATATTAAGTCAAAACCCCTGTACTGTATATCTGTTCACATAGATACCAAATATCGCAGAGCATTATTCTTGAGAGTTTGAGGGAGTTCTTCCTAGTTTCTTTTGACCAATATTTAATTGGAACTATTAAGAATCAATCAACTGGCTGTTCATCTCAATGCTGCAGCACCTAGAGCTACGTTAATTGGCTGTTATTTTGGAATGACTCACAGTGAAAAAACTGCTAATTACTTTAAAATGCCCAGTGAACATATTTGGCACTGTTTCAATCCAAACGGTGAAATGGCTTGTTTAATGCTCGTATTGAGCAGGTTGACTAGGAGTGGTTACTGAGCTGAGTGATCTCAGACAGGGCGGTGTTTACAAGCATACAAAGTACAAGCAGACGTAGATCATATAGCCCTTCAAGTCATTGCTCCACCATGCAAATGGTTCATACCTGATCTATTTTAAGTTTCGCTTCCACATTCCATCTATCTCTGATAAATAGGTTTAAAGACCTTCCACTCTCTTCTGAGGCAGAAAACCCATGAGTTGGCGTCCGTGCATTGGAGAAAGTGAGAACTGTAGATGCTGGAGAGTCAGTCGAAAAGTGTGGCGCTGGAAAAGCACTGGCAACATCAGAGGACCAGGAGAGTTGACATTTCGGGCATAAGCCATTCATCAGGACTGTTGAGCTGATGCCTGAAACGTCGACTCTCCTGCTCCTCGGATGCTGCCTGACCTGCTGTGCTTTTCTAGCATCACACATTTCGACTCCGTGTCTTATGGAGGTAGAATGCTAAGCATGGTTTCATCTCTTGATCACTTTATGGCCCTCACATGCCTGACAAAAATGTAATTGGGCACATGCAGTTGTGTAAGAAATCACACCTTAAAATAGTCGCAATCCAGATCTTTTCTCATTCCATCTGTTGTTGCACAGGCTACAACCAAGCTGAAGTGGGATCACAGGGTGTAGGATATATCTGGATGGCTGCTACCGAGAATGAGATTGAAGATGATGAGCTGGTGCAGAATATATGGGGTAAGGATTTTCAGGAAAAATTATAGAATTTAAAGGTTGCAAAGTTTGAGCTAATCCAACCAACTTTGCCTTTGGGTGAAATTACATGCCCTGCCAAACATCGTCTTTTCATGTTCTGGAGTCAGTCCTTTCTCCAGAAAGATGCACAGTTACATCTTGTGCCCATTTATCTAATTCCGTGTCCATTCTAGTTAATTATTCAGCAGTTGCATTCCTTTTTCAAAGGAGTGTCTTCGGGATGAGAGGATTAAACTTATTTGTTCTCTTAGCTGAATGCAAGACAGTTCAAAACACTACTTGGAAGAAAACATGGGGTGCCCAATCCAATATTTATTCCTCAACAACTTCATAAAACAGATGATCTTATTATCAGGTTGCTGCTTTTGGAAGCTTATTGTGCACAAATTGGCTGCCAGCTTTCTTACATTCCAACAGTGGCCACACTTCATTGAGTATTTGATTGGCTGAAAAAAAGTGCATTGGGAATTTTGTGGTTGTGACGCATGCTGTCAAACACAGTGAAAATGTATTTTGGTTTTCTTTCTCTTGGTGAAAATATGTAGAAATAGTTTGGAATCACCATTTGGCCTAATTAGTTGGTGTTGACTTCTCCTGTATGAGAATAAAGGTTGCCACTAACTTTCTCGTTTTAAGTTTAACTGATGAGTAAAACAAATCTAAGCTCTCCCACGTAGTCGAAGAGCCCTGAGCAGGTAGATAGCGATGAGAGATACAATACTAACTGTTTCTTGAACAGTTTAACAAGAATATCCAATGTATTATGTGTTTGGCCTCTTTCTTTTCGTTAGGACCTGTTTGAAAAAAACAGAAAATGGCATCACTTGTTTTAAAGTAGCCAAACCAATGCTGAGAGCTTGATACTTAAATGCAGGACTCTCCATAATGAATGCTGATATCAGAACAGAGACTGTGGAAACCAGGTTTCATGGCAAGCTCGAGGAGGTTCTTCCTTAACTCCCCTAATCTGGAGTGCCAGAAAACCACAGTTACAATGGCAAATCAATAGTTGATTTTGATAATTCATCATGAAAAGTTAAATGAGACGGATTAAAGCTCCTTTGTGAGATATTGTTAGCTATTTGCTTTGCTCGAGCTTTGCTGGAGTCTCGTCTAGGTCATCAAACACAATGAAAATGTATTTTGGTTTTCTTTCTCTTGGTGAAAATATGTAGAAATAGTCTAGTAGAAAATATGTAGAAATAGGCTCGTCCCCCAAGAAAGCTCTCTAGATTGCCCAGAACCTCTCTGCTCTACCTGGGCTTCCTGTGTGATGAGTTCTGCTGCTAAGAACTTTAACTTTTAGTTTTCTGTTTTCTCATCATGGAATTTTTTTCTCCTTTGCAGGTCTCAGCTTAAAGTCTGAATCTGGGAGTGAGAGTGATAGTGAGATGAGTGTTAGCTCACAAGAGGTAGATAGTCGAAGTGTCTCGCCTCAGCTGGATGATGCAAAAGGTGAGATTCCATTGGCAGTTTTGGACATGTAGAAATATTTGATTTTTTTTTTGTTGGGCATCACAGTAGGACAGTTACATCTAGTCAGGTTTGACTAATTGCTGAATGGATTTCCAGCTCGTGCAGATAGAGTCATAGAGATGTACGGCACGGAAACAGACCCTTCGGTCCAACTTGTCCATGCCGACCAGATATCCCAACCCAATCTAGTTCCACCTGCTAGCATCCGGCCCATATCCCTCCAAACCCTTCCTATTCATCTACCAATCCAGATGCCTTTTAAATGTTGCAATTGTACTAGCCTCCACCACTTCCTCTGGCAGCTCATTCCATACACGTACTGCCCTCTGTGTGAAAACGTTGCCCCTTAGGTCTCTTTTATATCTTTCCCCTCTCACCCTAAACCTATGCCTTCTAGTTCTGGACTCCCCCACCTCAGAGATAAGACTTCGCCTATTTATCATATCCATGCCCCTCATGATTTTATAAACCTCTGTAAGGTCACCCCTCAGCCTCTGACGGTCCAGGGAAAACAGCCCTAGCCTGTTCAGCCTCTCCCAATAGCTCAAATCATCCAACCCTGGCAATATCCTTGTAATTCTTTTCTGAACCCTTTTTTAAGTTTCGCAACATCTTTCCGATAGGAAGGAGACCAGAATTGCACGCAATATTCCAACAGTGGCCTAACCAATGTCCTGTACAGCTGCAACATCACCTCCCAACTCCTGTACTCAGTATTCTGACCAATAAAGGAAAGCATACCAAATGCCGCCTTCACTATCCTATCTACCTGTGACTCCACTTTCAAAGAGCTATGAACCTGCACTCCAAGGTCTCTTTGTTCAGCAACACTCCCTAGGACCTTAGCATTAAGTGTATAAGTCCTGCTAAGATTTGCTTTCCCAAAATGCACCACCTCACATTTATCTAAATTAAACTCCGTCTGCCACTTCTCAGCCCATTGGCCCATCTGGTCAAGATCCTGTTGTAATCTGAGGTAACCCTCTTCGCTGTCCACTACACCTCCAATTTTGGTGTCATCTGCAAACTTGCTAACTATACTCTTGCACTCACTTCCGAATCATTTATATAAAGGATGAAAAGTAATGGACCCAACACCGATCCTTGAGGCAATTCACTGGTCACAAGCCTCCAGTCTGAAAAACAACCCTCCACCACCACCCCCTGTCTTCTACCTTTGAGCCAGTTCTGTATCCAAACAGCGAGTTCTCCCTGTATTCCATGAGATCTAACCTTGCTAATCAGTCTCCCATGGGGAATTTTGTCGAATGCCTTACTGAAGTCCATATAGATCACATCTACCATTCTGCCCTCATTCATCCTCTTTGCTACTACTTCAAAAAACTCAAATCAAGTTTGAGAGACACGATTTCCCACGCACAAAGCCATGTTGACTATCCCTAATCAGTCCTTGCCTTTCCAAATACATGTACATCCTATTTCTCAGGAATCCCTCCAACAACTTGCCTACCACCAATGTCAGGCTCATTGGTCTGTAGTTCCCTGGCTTGTCCTTACCACCTTTCTAAAACAGTGGCACTACGTTAGCCAAGCTCCGGTCTTCCGGCACCTCACCTGTGACTATCGATGACACCAATATCTTAGTAAGAGGCCCAGCAATCACTTCCCTAGCTTCCCAGAGTTCTAGGTTACACCTGATTAGGTCCTGGGGATTTATCCACTTCAATGCATTTCAAGACATCCTCTGTAATATGGACATTTTTCAAGATGTCACCATCTATTTCCCTACATTCTATATCTTCCATGTCCTTTTCCACAGTAAATACTCGTTTAGTATTTGCCTCCTCTCCTGCGGCTCCACACACAGGCCGCATTGCTGATCTTTGAGGGGCCCTATTCTCTCCCTAGTTACTCTTTTGTCCTTAATGTATTTGTAAAAACTTTTTGGATTCTCCTTAATTCTAATTGCCAAAGCTATCTCGTGTCCCCTTTTTGCCCTCCTGACTTCTCTCTTAAGTATACTCCGACTGCCTTTATACTCTTCTAAGGATTCACTCGATCTATCCTGTGTAAACCTGACATATGCTTCCTTCTTTTTCTTAACCAAACCCTCAATTTGTTTAGTCATCCAGCATTCCCTATACCTAACAGCCTTTCCTTTCACCCTAACAGGAATATACTTTCTCTGGACTCTCGTCATCTCATTTCTGAAGGCTTCCCATTTTCCAGCTGCCCCTTTACCTACGAACACCAGTGCCCAATCAGCTTTTGAAAGATCTTGCCTAATACTGTCAAAATTGACCTTCCTCTAATTTAGAACTTCAGCTTTTAGATCTGGTCTATCCTTTTCCATCACTATTTTAAATCTAATAGAATTATGGTCGCTGACCCCAAAGTGCTCCCCTACTGACACCTCAATCACCTGCGCTATCTTATTTCCCAAGGGTAGGTCACGTTTTGCACCTTCTGTAGTAGATACATCCACATACTGAATCAGAAAATTTTCATTAGATTCCTCTCCATCTAAACCCTGAACACTATGGCAGTCCCAGTTTGGAAAGTTAAAATCCCCTACCATAACCACCCTATTATTCCTACAGATAGCTGAGATCTCCTGACAAATTTTTTTTCTCAATTTCCCTCTGACTATTAGGGGGTCTATAACACAATCCCAATAAGGTGATCATCCCTTTCTTGTTTCTCAGTTCCACCCAAATAACTTCCCTGAATGTATTTCCGGGAATATCCTCCCTAAATACAGCAGTAATGCTGTCCCTTATCAGTAATGCCACTCTTCCTCTCTTGCCTCCCTTTCTATCCTTCCTGTAGCATTTGTATTGTGGAACATTAAGCTGCCAGTCCTGTCCATCCCTGAGCCATGTTTCTGTGATTGCTATGATATCCCAGTCCCATGTTCCTAACCATGCCCTGAGTTAATCTGCCTTCCCCGTTAGGCCTCTCGCATTGAAATAGATGCAGTTTAATTTATCAGTCCTACCTTGTTGTCTGTTTTGTCCCTGCCTGTCCTGACTGTTTGACTCACCTTTGTTCTCAGCTGTACCAGTCTCCGATTGAAATCTTTCCTCACTATCTCCCTGGGTCCCATCCCCCACCTTACTAGTTTAAATCCTCTCAAGCAGCTCGAGCAAATTTCCCTGCCAGTATCTTAGTCCCCTTCCAATTTAGGTGCAATCTGTCCTTCTTGTATAGGTCACTTCTACCCCAAAACAGCTTCCAATGATCCAAAAATGTGAATCCTTCTCCCATACACCAGCTCCTCAGCCATGCATTTATCTGCTCTGTCCTCCTATCCCTGCCCTCACTAGCTCGTAGCACTGGGAGTAATCCAGATATTACTACTCTTGAGGACCTCCTTTTTAAATTCCCGCCTAACTCTCTCTAATCTCCCTTCAGAATCTCAACCTTTTCCCTTCCTATGTCGTTGGTTCTAACATGGACCATGACGTCCTGCTGGCCCCTCTTCCCCTTGAGAACATCCTGCACCCTCTGAGACATCCTTGATCCTGGCACCAGGGAAGCAACACACCATTCTGCTTTCTCTGCTGGCCACAGAAACATCTGTCTGTACTTTGGACTAGAGTATTGCCTCAGGCAGCTGTCTGTGTGGAGTTTGTACATCCTCCCTGTGTCTACGTAGGTTTACTCCGGGTGGTCCGGTTTCCTCCCACAATCCAAACATGTGCAGGTTAGGTGAATTGGCCTGGCTAAATTGCCTGTCGTGTTAGGTGAAGGGGTAAATGTAGGGGAATGGGTCTGGGTGAGTTGCTCTTCAGAGGATCGGTGTGTACTTGTTGGGCCAAATGGCCTGTTTCCACACTGTAAGTAATCTAATCTAATCTAACAATCATTTGCTTGGAACCCGACGTATCGCTCATTACATTATCTTCACAAGGAAAGAGTTGAGAGGTGTTACAGTCTACTTCAGCGTCCCTGGGATACATGGATGAAATAAATGCCAAACTGTACTTTTCAGATTGTATTCATTGCAAAACCACCTCAGGATATTATCCAAGACCAATGATAATGAGCTGCTGCTTCAGTGACCTTGCCTCATTGGAAAGTCAGACATAGGGATTTTCACTTATAATTGCACAATGTTCATGACTCCTCGGATAATGAAGCAGTCTGGATGCATGTGCAGCAAGTCTTAGACAACATTCAGTCTTGGGCTGATAAGTGACAAGTAAAATCCATGTGCACAAGTGTCAGGCAATAACCACCTCCAACAATGGAGAATTTAGTCATCACCCCTTGTCATGTAATGGCATTACATTACCGACTCTCCCAGTATATACATCTCAGTGTCCTGGGGTTATTACTGACCAGAAACTGAACTGGACCAGCTTTTTAACCACTGACGAGAAGAGTGGATCAGAGGCTGAAAATTCTGAGACTCATAACTTGCTTGACACCCAAACACACACTACTATTTTCAAGACACCAATTAGAACTGTGATGAAATACTCTCCACTTGCCTGGATGATAGTAACTGTAAAGAAAAATGCAAGAAACTTAGCATTCTCCAGTATAAAGCAGTCCATCTGATTGGAAACCCACCCATGGCCTTAAACATTCGCTTTCTCCACCACTTTCTGTCAGTGTCCCCCAGGATGCACTGGGGATACACTGCAGCAACTTTCCAGCAATCCTTCCAAGTCCATGACCATTACCACCTAGAAAGGCAAAGGCAGCAGACAAGTGGGAACAACACCAGCAAATTCCCCTCTGAACTACACACTGTTCTGACATGGAATTATCCTTTGCTGCTTGGACTAAATCCTGGAACCCCCCTTTCTCTCTTTCTCCCCCCCCCCCCCAAACACCACAATGGTTCAAGAAGGCAGCTTACCACCACCTCCTTGGGCAAGACTTTGTTGCCTTCCCACTGATGCTGATATCCTAACTGTAGCTGCAGTGTGGTCACTGTTAATTTCACAACACCTTTGCCTTCAAGTCACACAACCCTGATATTGACAGATGTTGGTCTGCCTTCACTATTGTTGGCTCTGTATCCTACTAGTTTCTTCATTCTCGGAGCTTGATCATCGTAGGTCCCACAAAGGCAGGTTGGGGGTTCATGTGACAAAGAAAAGGCTTTTCACCTCAGGGCTGCTGGGAGCAGGTGATAAGCACAGCAGTACCTGTGTTGCTCACATCCCAGGAATTAAATACTTTAATTAAATTGCAAGAGTGGGACGAATGAGAACTGGTTCAAACTAGTAAAAGTCAGAAGTTCTTCTTTCAGGGAGTGATCAATGTGGGCTCCCAATTAAAGTCGTGAGGTGAAAAGGAATCCCTGGCATGATTTAAGAACCGATTAGATAACGCAGTGGAGGAATTCATCCTCTGGTCGGATGAATTATAATGTGATGAATGTTCATTGCATTTTTTGCAATTATTCTGTGACCTCAATTCACACAAAAATGTGAAAGATTGTGTTCCAAGAGATTCTAGATTACAGTCTGAACAAACCAGCTCAGACATGATATTAAATTATTTCAGACACTCTGATTGTAAGGGAAATGAAATTTTCTTCCTTATCTCCTCTCACCATGTACTCCTGGAGCCGATGCAGAGTTTGTTTGCATTGGCTGTACAGGGAGATGTTAAACCTTTAGAATTAGTTGCACCTTGAACCCTGGAATCTCCCTGCAATGTTGTTGCCTTTGTTTCTCAAAACTCCTTTTAAAATCAAAGCTTTCTGTTTAGCAGATTTCCTTGAGGTGGGCTTGCTGTGGTTTGAGTAAGTTAGTTATAACAGCACAGAAGCAGACCCTTTAGTCCAACCAGTCCCTGCTGAACATAAAGTCAAACTAAATTCGTCCCACCTACCAGCTCCTTGACCCATATCCCTCTAAATCAGTGATGATGAGTAGAGATTTCAAGCCAATCATTGATGTATTTGCCATGTCGATGGAGTGTTTCTCTCGTGTCGATGTAGAATCATAGAGTACAGCTCACAACGAAGCCATTCAGCGTATTCTGTCTGTACCAGCTTATTAGTAGCGTTATCCAATCAGTCCCACTCCCCTGCTCTTACCCTATAACCCTGCAAAGTGTTTGTTCAATTTTGCTTTTGGACATTTGTATTGAATCTAGTTCTTCCACCTTTTCAGGCAGTGCAGAATTCAGTCTGTTTAAAAAAAATTCTTATTTGTTTCTTTCTTTGCCAACTTCTTAATCAGTGTTATCGAATCTGCAGACGTAGTTTCTTGAATTTACTCTTTCAAAACCATTTATAAATTTATACATCTTAAACACTAATCTTCTAACCTTCTCTAATTTAAGGGATACATTCAAGGTGCTCTTGTCTCAGTACATTATTGAAGACCATCATCCAGCTACCATTCAAGTAAATTATGAGCAAACGTATTCTTTTAAAAAGAAGTCTGTGTTCTATTGGATTCCTATATGGTTTTTCCTTTTGATTTGGTCTGTTGTACCAGTTCTTCCTTTCTATCCTTCTGTTCCATGCTGCCACCACCCTCTCTCACCTTGTCCAACTGCCCATTTCCTGGTATGGGAACTTCGGTATACTGCATACTCCTACAACTGAACAGTACGCTGCCCCTTGAAAGTGGGAAAAGCATAGTTACGTAGATTTTAGAAACTTGAAGATGCAGGAGCAGAAGCAGGCCACTCAGCCCATCAGATCTACCTTGCCATTCACTGAGGTCATTGCTGATAATCCTCAACTCCTGTTTCCTCTCTTTTTCCCCATAAACTTGATTCCTCCTTGAATATACTTAACTAGCCATCCTCTATAGCTCTCTACGATAAAGGATTCCACAAATTCAATGCTCTTGAGAGAAGAAATTCCTCCTCATCTCTGTTCTAACTGGGTGACCCCTTATTCTGAGATTGTGCCCTCTGCTCTTAAGCTTGTTTCCCCTTGTGGTAGAGTCTTTCACATCTAACCTGTCAAGTCTTCTAAGAAACTGGTATGTTTCAATAAAGTTATTTCTTATTATGCTAAACATTAATGAGTATAGGCCCAGCCTACTTAACCTCTCCTCATAAGACAGTCCCTTCATCAGCCTACTGAATTTCCCTTGAACTGCCTCCAATATCTTTTCTTGGATGACATGTCAAAACTGTTCACCAGTATTCCCACCATAGTCTAACTGGTGACTTGTATAGCTTTAGCAATATTTCCCTATTGTTATGCTCCATTCTTTTTTAAATAAAGGCTAACATTCCATTTACCTTCCTTGTAGCCTGCGCAATGAACATGTATGCTAACTTTTTGATATTTTTGCACGAGGTCTCCCAAATCCTTCTGTACTGCTGTGTTCTACAAATAATATTCTCCACCTCCATTTTTCCTACCAAAATTCAAAACCCATCAACCCACATTATATTCCATCTGCCAAGTTTTTTATCCTGCCTATTATCCATCTGTAGAAATTTGTCATCCTCACCACTTAACCTCCTACCTATTTTTGTGTCAGCTACAAATGTGGCTATAGTGTGTTCACTTTCCTCATAATAATTATTATAAATTATTAATGTATATTGTGGACCCAGTGCTGATCATTGTGGTACTTCACCAGTTACAGGTAACCATCCTGAAAATGCTCCACTTATCCCAAAATCTGTCTTCTATTAGTTAGCAAATCTTTTCTCCATGCTGCTATGCAACCTCCAACACCATGAGTTCTTATTCTTAACTAGCCTAGCATGTGGCACCTTATCAAATGTCTTCAGAAAATCTAAGTATATCATGCCCACTGCTTTCCTTTTATCCATCTTGTTTGTTACTTCCTCAAAGAATTCTAGTAAATTTATCTGGCATGAGTTCTCCTTCATGAAGCCAAGTTGACTTTGCTTGTTCATATCATAAATTTCTAAATGCTTTGCTATTACATACTTCTATAATAGGCTAATATTTTCCCAATAACAGGCATTAAGCTAATTCGCCCATAGTTAGCTGTGTTTATTGTATCTTTCCCTTTTTAAATAGAAGTGTTATGTTGGCAGTTTTCCATCATTTGGGGGACTTCTGCAGGATCTAAGGATTCTTGGAAGATTACTACTGATACATTACCTTTGTAGCTACTTATTTTAATATCCTAAGATGCATCCAATCATGTCCAGCACTGTACTTATTCTCTCGTGATAATTATCATATTTATTTCCTCTCCTTTTGGCCCTTGAATATTTGCTAATTTTGCAATGCTGTTACTGTCTTCTACTGTGAAGACTGATGCAAAATATTTATTGAACTCCTTCGGCCATTTCCTCATTTTTCTATTGTTATTTCCCCAGTATTGTTCTCTAAGGGATCTATATTAACTTTGGCCTCTTTTTCATATATTTAAAGAAGCTCTTTATGCGTATCTTTGTTACTTCCTGTTTTATCTTCAAAGTTTCTGTTTTCCTCCTTTGTTTCAAACACTGTCCCCTCTGTCAAACTATTGTCCTACTATTTCTTTCTTCCTTTTGCTCCCCAGAATCCCCTTTAATGCATCTGCTTAAATGACCTCAAACATTCTGTGTAGCAAATTCACAATTCTCACCACAAATAGGATAAAGACATTTCTCCTGAATTTTTGATTCGATTTATTAGTGGTTCTGTTAAATTTATGGCTGTTTATGTTAGATTTCAGCCAGACGTGGAAATGTTAAAAGCATGTTTCCTCTTATCGGATAATCTAGAACTAGGAGTCATTGTTTAAAAGTAAGGGGCATCCATCTAAAGTAAATGAGTAAAGATTTTTTTGAGTCTTTGGAATTCCCCTCTCAAAAAGCAGTTGATGCAGAATCTTTACATATTTTTAAGGCAGAGTTAGACTGATTCTTGATTACCAAGGGGATGAAAGATTACTCAGGATATGCAAGAATGTAGAGTTGTGGTTAAAACTAGATCAGCCATAATCTTATTGAATGGCAGAACTTCAAAGACTCGAGGGACCTACTCTTTTCCATTTCTTTGTAAGTGAAAGTATTTTCTTCATGTCTACCCTTTCTCACTGCTCCAAAATGTTAACCTATCAGGTCACTTCTTGGTCATCTTCTGTCAGAGATTAGATGGCTCAGTACAGACCAGATTTGAGTCTGGTACCTTTCTGGCCTTGGCAGTTTGATATCTCTCTAGGTAAGGAGAAAGTGAGGACTGCTGATGAAGGGCTTATGCCTGAAACACTGATTCTCCTATTCCTCGGATGCTGCCTGACCTGCTGTCCTTTTCCAGCACTACACTCTTGACCTCCATAGATAAACTAGTTAAACTGTTTCATTCCAGCTTCCAAATGTCATATGGCTTAACAATTTTTGTTTTAAAATTCTCTTTATTTATGCACTTGCGAGGACTTGCATGTTATAATTATAGAACAAAAAGTAATTAGTCACAAATGTAATGTGTACAGAAGTTAACACTGAGTATTGTTGCAGATTAAATGAAATAAAACAGACTGGGAGTCTGCATTATAAATGACATGTATATACAAGTTAGCTGATCTTGACAGGCGACGCAATATTAGTCCTGGGTAAAGGTCAGGTTAAATTGACCAAATTCATCTTTCCTTCATCGCTATTCAGCAAACCCTGTCAGACTTGCCTTTGTATCTATGCACAGAGTCTTTATCATCTATAGCTGAGTCACCTGAGAGAGTTTGTTGTCAAAGTCCTACCAGTGAACAGTGACTATTTGGGTTAGGTAATAGCAAATGTGGAACTGTGCTTTGATGAGTGTTCAACAAAAGCAGGATGAAGATACATTTGCAAGAGGGGGAAATATCAGCAATATTTTGGGATCATTTTGTTTGCCATGGTTGCTGAAATTTTCATGTCGTTTTTTTTTCATTGCTGCTTTCTAATACTAAACATTGTAGAGATCTGATCCTGCATTGCATTGTGTCTCAACATCACACTATTCCCATTCTCTTCCCTTCCAAAGTTTTTCAGAATGAAGTTCTAGGCACGCTGCAACGAGGCTTAGAAGAAAATATTTCATGTGACCATCTTGTACTCGAGATCAACTCTCTCAAGTAAGTACCTGTTTAGGTGTTTGAACACTTTTTTTCAGAAAGAATGTGCATTTGTGTAATGCCTTTTCGTACTACAGAATACCTCAATTATCCGAATTTCGGATTATCTGATCAAGATCTCAAGGTCCGTTAAAAACGGCATTAGGCAACTCAGCATTTCGTTATCAGTTAAACGGCATTCTGGCGTGTATTGCCGGATAATCAAGGCATGTTTGGATAACCGGCACACTCAAATTACTGCTTGTTTACAATCAGATCAGTTATCCAAACTATCCATTTTCTGAAAAAAAATACTCCCCGCCTATCTCGTTCAGATAATCAAGGTTGTACTGTATTCAATAGGATCATGAAGTACCTCATGTAAGACTAATTATTGCACATAGTAGCAATTGTTATGCTAATGAATTGAGCACTTACAGTTATATATCCTGATTTCCCATAAATCACTATGGCATGGGTACTATTAACTAAGGAATGCTGCACAAAGTTTATTGTGTCTGGTAGCCTGGGTTCAGGCAACTGGAGTCTTGGTTTGTTACAGGGGAACCCTGATATATGAATATCCGACTAACAAACGCAATCCCGTACAGGGATGTAATTTTTAAAGTCTGAGATACAAACATTTCCTGTACTTCTAACTGGCTACATTGTCCTGCACTGTGTTCCACTTGTCTACAAATCGACTTGCAAGCACTCTCCAGAACAAAGCCTGTTCACAACCTGGGGCCTGCCTGGACCTCATCTAAAGCATCTGTGGGCACAGATCTTTAACAATGTTGATGCTGTCCCAGAGTCTCAATTATCCTTTTCCTACCTTCCACTCCCCATAAATATAAGAGGGATTGTGTGATTAGCTCTAATTTGTATGTTTGTGTCCAAATCTCTGCTGCTAACTCACACCAAGCCCCACTCAGCCTTCAGCTCTGTGTTTGCTGGTCTCTGTTGACTTTCAGTCTGGCAGTGGCTTGATTTTAAAATTCTCATTGTGTTCAAGCACCTTCATCATCTTTTCCCCCTACTTTGCAACTTCTCACGGCCTACAAGCCTTCAACATGTCAGTGCTGTCCAATTCTGATCTCTTGTAGATCTCTTTGTCATTCAGCCATTGATAGCTGTGCCTTATCTGGCTGAACTCTGAAATTCCTTTCTTTAATATCTTTCCACACTCTCTTAAAATATACCTCTTTGTTAGTCCTAATATTCCTATATAGCTTGATTATGCTTTTGCGATGATCTTTGTTAGATTTTGCAATATTAATGACAGTTTGTAAGTTCAAGCTGAATGATTTTTCTTTTCCTTAGGTATGCTTATAACATCTCCATGAAAGATGTGACACAGATCACTACTAAGGTGATCCTGGAAATACCCCTGCAACAGCATGGCTCTGAAATCTCAGCCAGCCAGTACAGCAACACTCTAATATCTGTGAGTATTTGAACCAGATGGATAGTGGAGGCTTCAGTAGGTCCAAGTCAGCAGAACAGGAGAGTGCACCCTGGGGCTTAATGGTTCCCATTCCCAGTAGAATAAGGCCTTTGGATGGTTAGATATGTAGGGGACTTGGAACTTGGTTTCTCAAGACACACAGCTGTGAAACTTTGATGATTTGTGATTCACTGTGATGGGTATGCTGAAGTCTGCAGCTTTGGTCTCAAGGACCAGAATTTCACATTCAGCTGAAATTCTTTTCTTAATGTGGACCATGCAAGGTGCTATCTTCTAGCACAGTGGCAGCCATGACCTAACTCCCAGGAACACAATAGGAGCACTGGCACAGATGCATATCAGAGAGCTGTGCACATGACATCTTTATTTTAAATGAGTCACAAAGGATTTGGGTGTGCTGAGTGCTGCTTTACTGGGGGAAACGTATTCTAGATGTATATCAACAGGAATAGGCTCATCAGCCTCTCAAACCTGTTCTTTATAATGGCTGATGTGTATGCCAACTACAGAATGTCCCTTAATACCCTTACCAAATAAAATTCTAGCAATCAAAGTCTTTAATATTACAAATGCTACCCAGTATCCAGAGATTTGTAGGACAAAGACTTCTATTATCCTTTTGTATGAAAAGGTGCTGCATGATTTCAAACCTTATGGTGTAATTCTAATTTGAAGATTGGTTCTATATTTTCCCACCACAGCAAATAGTTCCTCTGCATCTATCATATCATATACTTTGGTCATTTGTTTAGATCACCTTTTAATCTTCTAAATTCAAGGCAATAAAGACCAATTTTACGTCCGCATAAATTAGCCTTTTCAGTTCTGCTATCATGCTGTGCAAATCTGCACAGAACCCTTCTCCCAGAGAAGTGTAACCTTCTTGAGTTGCAGTGCCCAGAGCTGAATGCAGTACTTCATGTGTGATTTAACTACAGCTTTATGCAACAGTGGTGTTATTTCATTCCCTTTGTGAGCCAGCCCACTTGAGATAAAGGCTGATATTCCATTGTCATTTCTCATTTGCCTTTTGTACCAGTTTCCTGGCCTTTATTAATTCCTGTACATACACACCTGAATCTCTGCTCCTTCAGATCCACTTTCTCATTCTGATGGTAATATCCAGATTTATCTATCTCTGATCCAAAAAAAGCTGATGTCTCATGTGTCATAATGAATTCCAATTGATCATTTGTTTGTCTGACTGACTTTCTACTCCCATTGCGTAATGGACTCTGAAGTGTTGTAAGAAGTACATTAGTGCAAATGTTGAATATATCAACAAAGTGTTGCAGATACTTGGCAGAGTATGCAGCAACTGTGGTGATTCTTTCTCCCCCACTTACCCCCCCTTTCCCTATGCTTGAACACCTTTTTATATCTCTCAACTTTGCCAGTTCTCTTGAGCGTTCGCAGACCTGAAACATTGACAGTTTTCATCTCTGTACAGATACTGCCAGTTCTGTTAAATATTTTCAGCACTTGTCTTCATTTCAGATTTCCACCATCTGATATTTTGTGCAACAAGCCATGACAAGCCAGTGAAGCCAAATAGCAAGTGGTTTTTCATGTTCTTGGGGTTTACGAAAATACGTGCAATCAGGAAAAGACCAGCTAGTCCTACAGCCCATCTCTAGCTGTACATCAAAGCATCTTGACCACTGAGTGCTTCTTCTCATCAGGTCATTTTGTATTCTTCTGAACAATGCAAATGAGTTATTGGGGTATGTGGAAATATGGATTTGAGTTTGTAGTTAGATCAGTTGTGAACATTTGTATGTAGGCACAAGGTCAAGGGGCTGAATAGCCTACTCTAACTCTTGTATGTTAGAAAGTGGAGTCACTTTTAGTTAGTGATTAAGCAAATCTGCGCAAGGTCCCGAAAATCCTCAATGAGATAGGTGACCAGTTAGTTTGATTGAGTGCGCCTGGCAGTTATCCATAACTTTGGAGGAACAAGAAGAAACGGTTCCAGTGAGCACACCAGGTGCAGCCGTAAGGCATGACTGGGAATGGCTATATTGAGTTGCGAAACTCTCTAAAATGTGAAAAATGTTGGGACCATCCTCCGACTGCGGAGGAACAGATCAAAAGGTATGTTTTACTATTACGAACATGATAAGCTTCACTGCAGATCCAAGTGTGTGCAGAGTGTTTCTTAGGCCTGTATCACCAGTTGTACCGTAGTTTTAAGTTGGTGATGCACTGTGCAAATGTCTTCCATGTAATGTTTCACCTGCCTCTGATAGAGCAGCATTCTCTCGGAGTGTCACTCTACATAACGTGGGTGTCAAAATCAAAACTTTCAGACAGAAGTGAGCTGATATTTGTCAGAGACATAGTTCAAGAATTGAGTTTTATTTTCTTATGGCTATTATGGACAATATTTACTCAGTGATGCAACAGTGTTACTTTGAAAAAACCCATTTTGGATCATAGAGCTGGACATACATTTAACAAGACTGCAAGCATCTGAAGAGCCTCGGAAGTTGCCAGCTTCTTGACATGTTGTTGCAATGTCAGAGCTTTTTACTGTCACAGAATGTTGTTGGCTTTGTTTGGTGGTTTTGCTACTGATATTACAGTTGATTATATGGGGTCAAAGAAAAGACATGTGCTGGAAAATTGATGTTAACAAATTGGAGCAGAGAGTCTGAGTCCATGTTTCCGGAATACCATTTCCAAGGAACAGAACATGAAGCAGTGTGAAAGCAATAAACCATTTACCTTGCAAAATCAGAAATGAATTGACAGCGGAGCAGTAGCACGTGCTTCCATATCTGCAAGTTCCAGATTTTGTGCTCAGCTCATCAAAGCCAGAAATGCGTAAGATGGAATGCTCTCCAGTTGTCTGGACATGCACAGCTGCAGCAGCTGTCAAAACTTCACATTATCAGAACAAAGTTGGTTTCAGCAGCAGTACATTCATCAATTTAAACATCCACTCACTACACATCTGGCGTAGAATGGTTACTATGCATACCTTTTACAAGATGTATTGCAGCAAATCGCCAAGCTCCTTTGACAGCCTCTTTCAAACCTGAGAATTCAATTGTCTAGAAAGACAAGGCAGCAGCTATGTGAGAACATCACACTTGCAGGTTTCCTTTAAGTCTCACAGCATCCTGACTTAGGAACGGTATCAGCTGCTCCTTCACTGTCATTCAATTAAATCAAAACCCTGGAATTTACTCCATGGACTTTATGGACTGCATTGGGTTCAAGAACGGTTTACTATCACTTCTCGAGAGTAACTAGAGATGTGCAATACATGCTGACCTTGCTCGTGATGCAGACTGAATTATTTTGTTTTTACATTTTCAAGATGAATTTATGACCAGTGAGAATAACTTAGCTAATGCCTGGGCTGAAGATAATATCATGGAAATTTCATGGTGATATTTTATCCATGTACAAATAGAGTATCTGTAAAAAGTGCACAGTATGGCATGATCATAAAGCAAGGTAAATCTATTCTCATGATACTTCATAAGCACCTGCTGGGGAGGTGGGGATTAAACCTAATATTGACCTGAAACTAAGCCTCTATAAAGTAATACTGCAGAGCCAAAATACAGCCACAAACCTCAAATCAAAAGTGAGAAGGAATGAGTGTTTGTTTTTGCCTATTTCAGCATCTGAAGAAGTGGGCTTTCGTTTTGAAGAATTATATCAAGCGGGCTACAGATCACCAGAACTGCTTAGCTGCTTTTGAGGAATTTTTCACAGAACATGAAGTGCTCTGGCCTGCCCTTGTCAAGGTAAGGTCTATTTTCACTTCACCTTTTCTTGTTTATTTATTAACCTTGTTTGTTTATTTATTTATTGAATGTGGTGGAAGTAGGCGTATTAGCCATTAGTAATGTTTAAGGCGTACGGTTGGTTCTGCTATAACGTATGTTTCTTGAACGTGAATTAGCTTTAACACGATTGAAGAATTTAGATGGTTGTTTGTAGAACGTAAACTTTCCTTACCTGTATTGGTAATAACGCGATTCCGGCCCCATTGGTTTAAATGGTGCGGCTATTGTGCGATTTTCTTATGATGCGAGATCGCATGAGAACTGAACTGTCGTGTTATATCGGAACTGACTGTATCTTGATAGATACGTGAGCGGAAAGTGAACAGAGGGATAGAGACTACATATGGGCAATAAATAGTTTTAAATACGGGTTAGGAATCGGTGCAGGCTTGGTGGGCCGAAGGGCCTGTGGTTGTGCTGTATTGTGTAACCACACCCTGTGCTCCCTTCTATCTCACTGTTTTAAGCTGCTCCTTGAGAGGTGTTGGTCAGGGAGAGCTCCAGGGCCACCTCATGATCAGCTGTCATTACAACTTCCAGGAGCCATGGGACACAGGCCATGCTGCTGCCCTTAAGCAACATTGAAAGCCAGTGTGATGCAAATGGGAAAAAAGAAGCAGGAAGAAAGAACTTTGATATTGTGCCTTGCACAATCCTGGGGCACCCAAAAGGACTTAAGCCAATCAAGTAGTTTTGAAACATGGTCCCATTTTACAAACTGGGAAATTCAGCAAGCTGTTTGTGTTGAGCATGATCCTGTAAACAGCAATGTGGTAATGAGTAGATTTCTTTTCAGTAATTTTAGTTGAGGGGATGTGCCCTGCTGTTTCTTGAAATTAGGGCAGCACGGTGGCACAGTGGTTAGCACTGCTGCCTCATGTGACCCTTTTCAGGGTGGGTGGAAAAATATTGCTTATACTTCATAGTTGGATATGTCCTTGCTGACCTCCATAGGCAAGACCTCTTCAGCAGATGTTAGTTAGTAACTGGGAGCAGGAGCACTGATTAATGGATCCCATTCTATCTAGCTCAGGGCAGTCACTACACATAGTAAGCTATTCACTGTGTGAACTTAAGGAATGTCAAAAGCAATTTCTAATGTTTTTATGGAGATGGCGGATACCATGGAAAGCACCAAAAGCCCCCCTTCCAGGCCTATCGAAGGCTACCAGAACAAGTACAGCATGGAGTTCCTCACTTGTTCATTTCTTTTGGCACTTCTAACTGTTGCCACTGGGTGGTGCTGTTAACCTCTTGGATACACTGTACCAATTGCAATGGAAAATGGGTGTTTAGTGTCAAAAGTGTTTTTCTCTCCTCCTTTAACTATTCTGCCGAGATATCTATTGCCAGTTGTGTGACCGTCCTGTAGTTGTCTGCAGTTAGTGGGTTCCATTTTCAGACTGGTAATTTATGTAGGTAACAAGCTCCCACACCTCCTGCAGCCTGCTTTGAGAGACTATCTGTAACTTCCTGGTGACTGACCCCATCCCACTGTCTCAGCTCCCAGCCAAAGTGATGATAGCTTGGGTAAAGTGTCAGAAAGGTGTTGGGATCATTACCCAGCCAAATGATTGCTGCTCTGGAGAGAGGAAGAGGGGCAAGTTGTTCAAAGGAAGAGAAAAGATTATTTCAAATGTAGTAATGAGTATGTGAAACACCCACGCTGTCTTCACCTACTCTGGGAAATGCCCAGCTGGGCCATTTCAGTTTGTATCCTTCCAAATCTGACTGTTGCCTGGTAAGAGTTATGTGGTCTGCATAACACTGGTGTCTTATTGTGGCTGGTGGCAGTAATGTGGAAATTGACACTACTTTAAAGGATATTAGGCTCAGTGTGCTTTCCATAAAATATATAAAATCAGCACTTAAAAGCATTGCAGCAACAGCCCCTTGGCTTTCTAATTCTTCATTTTATGCAATAGGATAGGTAATAATTCTAGGGATGTGATTTTAATTTCAGTTTCCCAGTATCCTGTGTCCAGCAACATTTTTGATCGTGGTGTTTTTATTTCCCCTCTCCTCATTAATACACAATTGTCAAATAAGCAAAAGGGAATCACTTGGAGAATTCTTTTTTAAAAAAAAGTGTTTTTTGGCATCTCTGTCTGAAGGGTTCTTTTGACAGTAAGCAGTAGTTTGCATTTATATAGCAAACTTGAAGTTGAAGTGTCCCAAGTTTCACATGTATCACCATCAAAAGTCTCACAGAACCGCTTCAGGAGATTTTAGGATAAGTGACCAAAATTCTGGTCAAGGATTTAGGTTTTAAAGAGTGTCCTAAAGGAGGAAAGGAAGGCAGAAATGTTTATGGTGTCAGCTGCTGAAAATTGAGCCAGCAATGGAGGAGTGGTTTAAATCAACAGGACAGGATTCAAGGAGCACAGATATCGTGATGGAATTGTGGAACTAGAGGCACTTAGAGAGGGTGTGGTGAGATCCGGAGGGATTGGAAAGCAAGGGTAATAATTTTCGGAATGTTGTTGAAACCAGGAGTCACTGTAGGTCAGTGAACAAGGATGAATGTGTGTCTGAATATGGGGAGCAGAGTTTGATTTAGGCTTAAGGAGACAAAGTTGTAAATTGTTGTAAAGTGGAAGCTGATTCATTTCTTCTGCATCTGCTTCAGGCACTGATGACATTGTACCAGCTGGAAGTATTGGTCGAAGAAACCATCCTGGGTTGGTTCTCTCAGAATGTGCCTACAGAGAAAGGAAGAAAAATTAGAAAACATCAAGGGGTGAGTGCACGGCTGTGAGTCCACCCTTTGTCACTGGGCCATGTGCCAGTTGTGTTAATGAGTACTCTACAAGAGGTGTTGTCAAATCGTACAGCACAGGAGGAGGCCATTTAGTCCATTGTGCCTGTACTGGTTCTTTCAAAGATCTATCCAATTAGTCGTGTGCAACACTCTTTCTTCACTTTTTCCTTGTCATATATTTCTCATATATTTATTAAAAGGTGTAGTTGAAGCTGCCTTCACTGCTTTTGTAGGATTGAGGTCCAAACTATAAGACATGCTGCCGTTCCTCAGATGTCACATGGATTTTCTTGCCAGTTACCTTATTGAATCATAGAAAATCACAATGTAGGAGGAGGCCATTCAGCCCATCACTCCTTTTTTTGGCTGTTTGAACGTGCAAGCATGTTCGGTTCCACACCCTTCCTTATTGTCCATGTTCATCAGAGCCTACGTTCCTTTAAAACTTATTCACGGAATCTGGTCCAACTGCCTTTTCAGGTTCTGATTGCCCTTTGAAATAATTTCACCTTGTCCCTTGAGATCTTTTGCCAATGTTTATAGATTTCTGACCTCTGGCCCACTCATCATTGAATTTGTTTTTTTTTCCCTCCATCTACTCAATCAAAACACGCAAAAGTTGATTTTGCTCGCATTTTAATTTTCTTTGTACAGGGAGAACAATTTTAACTTTTCCCAACCTGTCCTGTGTCCTGTGATAATTGACTCGCTTGTCTCCCACACTCTGTTTTGTGTTAACAAGGTCTTCAAGCTGTGGGGTAAATTATGCTGTGCTTAAGTTTTTCTCAGTGTCCTGATTTAAGGAATGAGTTTGTTATTTCCTGAGTGCAGTTATTTTTCTTATTTCTTTTTATATTTTCAAGCATTTTGTCAAGGCACCACATGACCATTAGTCCACTAACCAGACGCTCACTGGAATCATAGAATTCCTATAGTGCAGTTAGAACAATACAGCACAGAACAGGCCCTTCGGCCCACAATGAGTTAGAGGCCATTCGGTCCATTGAGTCTGCAATGATCCTCCAAAGAGGATCCCACCTTATTCCCAAAACCCAACATTGACCATAGTTAACCCCACCTAGCATTCACACCACAGGGTAATATAGAATAACCAGTTAACCTGACCTATACATCTTTTTGACTGTGGGAGGAAACCGGAGCACCCGGAGCCCGAGGGTGGAATTGAACCCACGTCCCTGGTGTTGTGAGGCAGCAGTGCTAACCACTGAGCCACTGTGCTGCCAGCTCATTAAATTACTCTCAATTGGAGGCACCACCATTGGCCAGAAAAGGAGATCTGATCTTCTGGCTTTTCAATCCTGAGTGCTATCTCCTGAGCTTTGCAACAAATCCATACCTGTGTGTTGGGTGAGGGTAGAATTGAGTTTGGCTGAGAAGCTTTCTATGATTCAATAGATTGGTAATGCGGCTTGGGTTCATACATGAAGACTTTCCATTTGGATGAGTTCTTGGAGTGCTTGCAATATCCCTGCAGCTATCAACGTCATTGTTTCCCTGCAACAGCCGTCAAAGTAACTCCAGGCTGATACTACATAAAACATCTATTTAGATTAGATTACTTAGTGTGGAAACAGGCCCTTCGGCCCAACAAGTCCACACTGACCCGCCGAAGCACAACCCAAACCCATTCCCCTACATTTACCTCTTCACCTAACACTACGAGCAATTTAGTATGGCCAATTCACCTAACCTGCACATTTTTGGATTGTGGGAGGAAACCGGAGCACCCGGAGGAAACCCACACAGATACGGGGAGAATGTGCAAACTCCACACAGACAGTTGGCTGAGGCAGGAATTGAACTTGGTCTCTGATGCTGTGAGGCAGCAGTGCTAGCCACTGTGCCGCTTGGATTTGATGTGCTTGCAATATTTCTACAGCTATTAGCTGAAAGTACTCATGGTCTTCCTGCAACCATTAGTCCGTAACTCAATAAATATTTCTGTAACCATTAGCTCAAAGTGTTCGTAATATCCTGGCAGCCATTAGCCAAACATGCTCACAGTTTCCCTGCAGCCACTGGCCCATATCAAATCAGCACCTTCAAGGTAGATGGAGACATGAGCTGGTGTTCAGTGGGTAGGGGGAACTGAGTCATCATATTCAAGGAGGAAAGGGCAATGAATTAGCATCTTGACAAGGACAAGGAAAGGTAAACAGGCCAGAAATAAAATGAACCTTCCTTCTGTTTTGATAATGGCAAGTGTAACCAGCCGTCAAAGTAACTATTAGTGTTTGAAATTCTTTGTGGCCTCGGACAGATAATGAACCATCTGATCTTGAATATTATTTAGGATATTTAGGCTGATTGTATGTAAAACAGGAGATGTCTCTGCTTTGCACAACAAACATTTTGTAAACAGCCTGGGATTGCTGCTGTGTGGGTTTTGCACATTCACAACATTTTTCTAACTGGTTCCTTTATTCTTCAGCTCCTGAAGTTCATCAAGTGGCTTGAAGAGGCTGAGGTGGAATCATCTGAGGATGAGAATTAATGCGTCGCACCAAATCACAGGGACCTTTCACAAATTTCAGCATCCTTGGTGTCTGAAGTGTTCAGTCAGGTCGACCACACTTGAAACTCGTTCTGTTTGTTGCGAGGAGTGAAAGAATTGAGAAGTGTGAAAGGCTGTGATCAGATGGGAATGGTCTCTGGCCGTTTGACAGCTCCCGCCAATTTTTGTGCTTTGAAAACATTTTAAAACTGACATGGTCTTTCACACTGGAGACCTTTGTTTAAATTGCAAAACATGGGATCAAAGTCACCACACCCTGCTCAGTCCTTGGAACGGATTTGGACTACTCTTATTCAGGCTGAGTACACAACACAAAACATCCTCTCATTCTCAACCAACTTCTCCAACTTGTTCTGAGAAGTCACAGTCTGGCTGGCGTAGGAAGAGGAAAACGTATGACCCTAATGAAGTAAAGGGATGCAACACATTATCGCAGTGTAAAGGTTTACTTTGCATCTAACCCTGTGTTGTACCTGTCCTGTGAATAATGTAGAGGGAGCTTTATTCTGTACCTAACCCAGTGCTATACCTCCCCTTGGAGCGTTTGATGGGAACAGTATAATTTTACTCTCAGCTGTGTCAAAAGTACTTGACAAGACTAAATTAAGTGAACTTACTGAACACATGCTGTACCAAGGTCAGATTGTTGTAGGGAGCTATGTTGTGTATCTAAGCTACAAAATACCTAATTTGAGTGGCTTGGCCACTGCTGATAATTACAAAAATAGTGTTCTGTTCCTAGTAGGATCATTCCTTGCTTTGAGGAGAGTAAAAAATAATTAAATTGAAAGAAAATGTGACCGGGTTTTTCGTAGGATGGACAGGGAATTTAAATCGAAAGCCCCTCACTGGTCCTCTTTTGGAAATATCTCTGTACTCGTTACTGAGAGGAGAATGGAACAGCATTGTTCAGGGAATCATTCGTCTTCCAACATCCCCTGGAGGAACTAGCTTTGTGATTAACTCTGTCTCCCTCTACTCCATATGCTGCTGAGAGATTCGCAGCAGGCACAAGGCAAAGTTAACGGATTTTCCATGGTCCCAGTATTACTCCAGTCATCTTTAACAATGAAGTGGAGCATGATCATTGCAAAGTTTCCATATATATGTGGTCAAACTAAGCCACAGGTATATTCTCAAAGAATCGTAACAATGTGGAAGCAGACTATTCAGCCCATTGACTCCACAATGACCCTCAGAAGAGGATTCCACCTTAATCCCTGTAACCCCGTATATCCCACCTAACCTACACATCCCTGAACACTATGGGCAATTTAGCATGGCCAATCCACCTAACCCCTATATCCATTGACTGTGGGAAGAAATCTGAGCACCTGGAGGGTACCCATGCATATGCAGGGAGACTGTGCAAACTCCACAAAGTTGCCTAAGGGTGGAATCAAACCTGGGTCCCTGGTGCTGTGAGACAGCAGTGTTAACCACTGGGTCACTAATCACTGCTGACATGATTGTGGTATCTCCAAATATAACTATTTTCAATGGAGAACAGCTTTTTCATTGGCTGAATTATTTTTAAAAAAAAACTATACTAGGTCAAAGACCCTGGGATGTTCTTCCAGTCTAGGCTGAGCATGTGGATCCTGGAACAGCATAAAGGTGGCTAAATGAACATCCATGCAGGGCTGAAAACATTTTTATTTGAGGTCTCCTCTTGAGATTCTTTTTTTTTGGAGGATTGTGTCTTGATTATAATTCTAACATTTTCTCGACTGATGTAGTTGTGTTGGATCATTGCTGTGTATGTTTGTGTCCTGTTGTCTTTGAAGTTTTTCTTCTTCAGGTAAATACAATAGCACCATCACAAGGCCCCAGTAGACACTCTGGAAGGACACTGGCAGTCCTGTCCAGCCTGCCCTTTTTGGTATCGGCCTATTGTTCCAATTTTGTCACCTGTGCAGCCAAATTTCTCACTGGGTCAAGAATGCTCTGAGTTCTGTGTGCTTCACATTCAACCAATAGTCTATTCAGAGAGACTTAATCGTATACCTTCTCAAAATCCATGTAAATAACATTCTTAGACATTCTCTGCAGACAATAAGGTGTTACGGTGGCTCAGTGGTTAGCACTGCTGCCTCACAGCACCAGGGTCCCAGGTTTAATTCCAGCCTTGTGTGGAGTTTGCACATTCTCCACGTGCTCCGGTTTCCCCCCACAGTCCAAAAGTGTGCAGGTCAGGTTAATTGGCCATACTAAATTGTCCATTGTGTTAGGTGCATTAGTCAGAGGGAAATGGGTCTGGGTGGGTTACTCTTCGGAGGATCAATGTGGACTGGTTGGGCCAAAGGGCCTTTTTCTGCACTGTAGGGAATCTAAAAAACTAATTGATTAACTGAGCTTTGTCAAATGATCTATCATTTACATATCCTGTCTGATCAGCTAAAAGACTTTAAGGCTTTCAGTCATTCCACTGATCATGATAGATTCCCATAATTCCCTGCACCAAAATGCAAAGATGGGGTTTCAGCTGCTTAGCTGTAGTTACCCACTGCATGGAGTTGGGATCAGTGGAACCAATACCCCAGGCTTGAGCCATGGGAAGTGGGACTCATGTCACCACGTATCCAGTACCTGTGGAACCTATAACCCCCATACAAACATGTAGCCCAACAAAGATCCAGCTCCTGTGAGAGCTGTATCCTGACATCAAGGTGGTATGCATAACACACCTCAACTCCTGCCAGCTCTTTGAAATAAAAACAAAGTAATATAGATGCTATAAATCTGAATTTAAAACAGTGCTGGAAATAGCCAACAGATCTAGCAGCATCTGCAGCAAGAAAGCATTAACTTAAAATTGATGACTTTGTCAAAACTAATGAAGGCTGCAACATGAAGGATTACAGAAATGGGGAGAATTGATGCAATAATATCAATGTGAAGAAACTGCAGTGTTTTGCTCAGTGTTGCCATCAATTGTTGGCAAAGGAATGGCAAACAGGATGTTCAAGTTAGCAGAGCTGAGTTCCATGTCGAAGTTAAGTGTAGATGAGTAGTAATAAGTTATGCAGCCGTTTTCTTTTACAGCAGAGTTAGGTCAGGGAAGAGCTGGCTCTCTCAGCATCAATTAAAAGGTGCTTCTGCTTTAGAGGAATGCAGGTAGTAGTGAGCATATGGCTAACTTTCAATCAACTGCGCAGAACAGCTGTCATCTTGGGGGTGTCTTTCAACCAGATTCATGAAACTCAACTCTGAAGTAGGGTGCTTGAAATGGGATAAGGTGAGTCTGGGAGCAGAGTTCCCGAAGCAGGCATTGGACTGTAGTTGAGACTTAAATTGCATTGAGTCTTTAGGAATTGAGTTCTGTTTTTGTCAGCCTGCGTGCAGCAACGAAACGAAACAAAACATTCGAATCTCAGGGGAGCAAATGTATGTAGAAATTGGCAACAACTCCCAAACGTGCCCAAAAAAACCCACCATTTAAATGGTTTGAGATCCAGTCGGAACTTGCTCAGATTGCTTTCTTAATTCCCTTACCACCATTTCTCAGACCATATTTTGTTTGGCACATAAAACTGAAGTGTAGAAAACTTTTATATATGTAAGCAGTGTGGCAGCCGTTAAGGACAGGGGAGATTAATCAATATACCAGGCTGATGCTGAAACTAATTTGGATTTTAATGTTAATTCATGGTGATGAGGGCGCATGTGGTCATCCAGGCTGCCCCAGAAGTGTGTTATTGTTCCTGGATAGGTTAATTTTTTAAACATAAATTAATGGTCATGGTGTGGCAGAGAATGGAGCGACTCTTAAATCTGTAACTCTTCTTTGAAATTGTTTTGTCAGCTTTTTTTCAATACACTCAGTTGGTACATGAAAACTATTGGGTGAGGTCCCACCTCCAAATCAGTTTTGACCATTTAATCACTTTCAGACATTCTGAGATCATGAAAGTTGGTAGATAAATAGAAGTCTTTCCCTTTTAACATGACCTGATTAGCCCTCCGTTCACATTAGGAGGCGGCATCTTTGCAACTTGACATCTCTCGCCATTGCAGGAATGACTCCGTGGTCTTGTTCCCTGAGCCTAATTAGAAAATTGTTCGATTTGTGACTAAGCTGTTATCTCTCTGTCTTTGAAAACCTAAAGAATGTAAATTATTTTTCTATGCATCATAATTCTGACTTGGATTGGAGCTTCATGATTCTCCACTGTGTCTCTCAAGAAAGACATATAATGGGATCAAGTGGCTTTTTTTCGCTCTGAATATAGTGACTTCCCATTTGAGGATTATGCTATCTTCTCTCAAAGAACTTATTCTCAGGCTCACTAAGGCTTGCAAAGGGACCTAAGGGGCAACGTTTTCATGCAGAGGGTGGTATGTGTTTGGAATGAGCTGCCAGAGGAAGTGGTGGAGACTGGTACAATTGCAACATTTAAAACGCATCTGGATGGGTATATGAATACGAAGGGTTTGGAGGGATATGGGCCAGGTGCTGGCAAGTGGGACTAGATTAGGCTCGGATATTTGGTCAGCATAGATGAGTTGGACCAAAGGGTCTGTTTCTGTGCTGGACATCTCTACGACTCATTGAGTAAAGGCTGACTTACAAAATGTAATCCATGTCACAAACTCTATATATTAAATGCCTTGGTAAAGGGAGCCTTGTTTTATATTTGAAAGTTGATTATTCAGAGATTTAAGGATTATCCCAGTTATCAGTTAGTATAAAACATCTTTTGAAAGATTGTGTACATTCATTTCCCTTTCAGAAGCCTGACTGTTCCCCTTTCTAATTCCATTGTTGGATATCTCACTCTGGTTGCTAATGAATCCATTTGAAGACCTTGAATGTTGTGCTCTTAATTAAATTGGTGCAGCCACAAGACAGGAAGTGTTAGATGAAAAATGGACCAATGTTTGTCTCGTTCACTGTCTGCCATCCTAGCTATTGCCTGATACAAAAATGATGAAGTCATTGATAGAAATTAATCACTATGATTAGTCAATGTGAGACAATAGATCCAGACATGAAATTAGGAACTCTCCATGATAGAATGAACCTTGGGAACAAGAGATCCAAAATCCTCGTCTTTTCAAGCTACACTTTATCAGCACACGTAATATTCCAAATTACTCAGATAATGGATCCCAATGTCTATCTACATTGCATTTAAATAAATCAGTAGGAACCATTTCCCAAGGGAGCTGGTTCCAAAGATTAATATTCTTAATTAATATTCTCCACCTCATTTATTTTGTTTTACTTCCTTTCAAGTGCAGGTTATGTGCTCTGTCTCTACCTTTCACTGTTAATTTTCATATGCATATGGCAGGCATCTTCACAACTACTGTAAAGCCCACCAAAATCAGCAGATGTTTTCCTGGAATCACAATGGAGAAGACGAAATCTGTTGTTTTTGGTTGTTGCCACAAACTCCATTACCTGTTGTTGACTGCATCTCTCTCCCAGGTACTTGTCTGAGATGGAATCAGACTGTTCACTAGGTGTTGTCATATTTGACCCTGTAATGAGCTTCCAATCTGACTATCTTCATGACATAACATCACATAGTTTCACCTCTGCTGCTACTGAAATCCTTTTTTTTTAATTTCCATCCCATTCCTGCTTGGCCTACATTTTCCTAAATTTGGGATCATCCTAAATATTTGTGCATATCATAACTCTCCCATCAGTTGTGCTCATACCTGTATTGACTCCCAGTCAAATAATGCCAGAATTTTTTAAATTCTTATTTTTATTTTCAGATCCCTCTGTGACCTTGTCCATCACTACCTCTGTAATCACCTCCAGCACAACCCACAGAGATATCACCTTATTTAGGCATCTTGACATGCCATTTTTAATGGTTGCACCATTGATGGTTATGTTTTCAGCTGATTTGGCCCTAAGCTCTGAAATTCCCTTGCTAAGACTCTCAACCTCCTTGAAGACTGTATTTAGAACCTGGCTGTATGGTCAAACTTTTGGCTATTGCACCTAATATTGCATTGGGGCTTGATGTCAAATTTTGCTTAACTATGTTCCTATGAAGTGTTTGGAAGTATGTATTAAGTTACATACATGACCAGGAGAAACAACTCAACGTTAACATTTTGGAATCCTGAAAGCAGGTTGGACACTACTGTCGTGATCAAATAAGAGCATGTTTCAAGTGCTGTGTCTGATACTCAAGACATTCAGGATCTGAGTGTTGTAAACAGATAATTGCAGGCAGATTCCGAAATAGCATCAGAGAAGTACTAAAGGGAAGAAGGGGCTATATAGTTTGAAAGGAGGGGCATGAATCTGAGAATTCGAATCCCTACAGTGTGGAAACAGGCCCTTTGGCCCAACAAATCCACATCAACACAGTGAAGAGTAAGCCACCCAGACCCATTCTCTTACCCCTATATTTATCCCTGAGTAATGCACCTAGCGTATACATCCCTGAGCACTAACACTAATTCACCCAAACCGGACATCTTTGGATTGTGGGAGAGAACCAGAGCAATCGGAGAAAACCCACGCAGACACGGGGAGAATGTGCAAACTCAACACAGATAGTCACCCGGGTCCGTGGCGCTGTGAGGCAGCAGTGCTACCCACTGAGCCACCGTGCCATGCTCCCACCCCACCCCACCCCCTTTTAGGGATAATCCTAAACTCATTAGGATTTTAAGTGTTAATGGAGCACCCTGGATGAAGTTTGCTGTAGTTGAAGGGCTACACGCATTATTGGAGGAACTCTGGGTGAATCATCTGTGTGTTGGGTGGGCAGCATGAAGACAACAATATTGGAACTGGACATCCTTTCACCTTGTTTGGAACATGTAGGCCTCTCTTGAATGTTTCCAGCTATCACCTTACTCATTCAGAGTCTTTTACAGCTTCTGGAATTACTCCACTTTCTCTCCATCATTGATGTAGTTTCATGTTATTTTAACGTCTGAGTAAATGTCCTGTTAGCGAAATTAGCAGATGTAAAATCATAGGCGGCAGATGCACATTTTCCCAATAGGTTTCCCTCCCATGCATTGGAAGTATAAAATGACTCTATTGTATACTTTTCCTATTTGACAGTATCTGGGCTTAATAAACCGAGGTTTCCATAAACAAACTGATGTATCATCAATCGCCGAAAAGTTTCTCTATTATTTAGCTTGCCAAGTTGCAAACTTTCAGAAGGAAAACCCCTTCAGCTTCACAAACTGAGGATGATTGTTTTAACTGAATATGTACAAAGAATTAAATGGCTTTAAAAAAAGCAAAAACAGTTTTTGTTTTAAAGTAAAAACATACCAGATGCTACGTGTTTAGAAGTTGCTAGTAGCGAACGTCGTTTGTTCAATAAATTACCTGCAATATAACGGAAATGTCAATGAGGCAAAAGTGAGGACTTGCAGATGCTGGAAATGAGAATTTAGATCAGAGTGGTGCTGGAAAAGCACAGCAGGTCAGGCAGCATCCGAGGAGCAGGAGAATCGACGTTTCGGGCAAAACGTTTCATCAGGAATGTCAATGTCCAGCTTTTTAACTTCGGGATAGGCGAATAAGCTCTGAGGAAGTGTTAGGGATGAGAAGAGAGAAGTTATACCGGCAGCATCTTTCCCAGCTGTGGATGCACAGGCTTTATACACTGGAGAGGTTTGGAAACTACGCATGTTCAAATACAGCAATATAGTTAATGTCCTCATCTTTCTTGAGTTTAAGATGTATCCAGATGAAGGTTTGAAGTGAACAAAACATTTTCAAAATGTATTAAAAGATGTGTATAACTTGTGGTTCTTGTGAAATGCCTACGTTTTATATTAGATTAGATTACATTACAGTGTGGAAACAGGCCCTTCGGCCCAACAAGTCCACACCGACCGGCCGAAGTGAAACCCACCCATACCCCTACATTTACCCCATTACCTAACACTACGGGCAATTTAGCATGGCCAATTCACCTGACCTGCACATCTTTGGACTGTGGGAGGAAACCGGAGCACCCGGAGGAAACCTGCGCAGACACGGGGAGAACGTGCAAACTCCACACAGTTTGTCGCCTGAGGCGGGAATTGAACCCGGGTCTCAGGCGCTGTGAGGCAGCAGTGCTAACCACTGTGCCACCGTGCCGCCCACGATATTCTATCCTGTTAACAAGTCCATTTCCAATGTGGCCCAATATTTTACTGACAAACGTTAATTCCTGGTCCCTCATCCTCCAGTGCCACATTTTCTACCTCCATACCTAGCTCGTGCCGTTAGAACGGTGTTTCCACTTGCTCTCATCTTTGTTTTACCAAGTGCATTGTTACACTGCTTTAGTAATTCCAGCACTTTTCCAACGTCTGATGTCAGACTAACAGACCTGTAGTTTAATGCGTTTTCTCTTCCCTCCTTTCTTGATTGGCAGTGTTAGATTTTCTATCTGCTGGGACTGATTAAGAATTTTGGGAAAACCTCACTGGTGTATCCATTATCTGTTTTAGTATCCCACGGTGTCGATCACCAGATCCTGAGGGTATCAGATTTTACTCTTGAAGTTTCTCCAACATATTTGCTCTGCGGATATTAATCACTTTGATTTGCTTACTCTTTTCTCTGAGGTTATTGTGTATTTCTGTTGTGCAACTTCTCTTGGGTGGCCTTTCCCTGGTTTCGAAAATGCTCTTATATCCTCAGATTTATGAATTCTTTGCAATATTATAAGCTGCTAACCTATTATAATCCTTAACTTCCTTACTAAATCACAGATGCATCTCTCTCAATCATATTTTGTTTTTCAATATAATGTAGTTTCGTTGAACATTTTGAATTGTCCATTTATTTTTTTCAGCCATTTACTGCCAGATATTTTAGGCTATTCTTCCTATCGTTCACAGCCAGCTATCTATAACCTCACATCTATATAAAAGGATTTTGCTTCAGATTCTTGTTGTGATTGAAGTATTGAACGAAAGTAGGATAAAACTTCGCTGTGATTCTGTCCCGAAAGGGATGTGTATAAATAACGACTCGTGTGAATGTTGAGCGGAGATCCGTAGCCATGGTACATACACATTCCCCAAAAAAGGAATTAATATTTTCAAGAGGGAAGGTGGGGAGTAAACTGATTGGAAGGAGGGAATAAATTACTTCCCCAATCATGTTTGAGGGACTTCAAGTATGCTGGGAGAGAACAAAACAGATGGTTCTAATTATAGCAGAGAATGTTTACATTCTGAAATGTTTCGATTATAGAGGATGGGAGGCGTCCCCTGTACTGTAGCAGGTGGGTCGGTAACCAATGGGCGCAGACTTCAGATAATTGGGAAATATCTGGACAGGAGATGGATGACAAGTTTCCTTTATGCAATGAATTGTGATCTGGAATTTATTGCCAAAAATTATGGTGGAAGCTGTTTCAATAGTAATTTTCAAAGGGAATTAAATAAATACTTGCAAAGGAAAAACGTGTATGGCTCTGGGGAAGAAATGAGGGGCTGGAACAAATCGGGATAGTTCTTCCAAAGCGCTGACATAGGCAATATGACTAGCTCGTATTTTGTACGATTCCATGGGAAACTGAGACATTGCCCAAAGTCTGAATACAGATTTACCTGCAAGAGTCACGTTCTTGGTGATTGCTGAGATTTCTAAGAAGTTCTTAAATTGCATTCACAGTTCCAAAACTTATAATTTCTGCTGCCTGGAAGAAGATGTGGAGAAATGTAGGAGCAGGAGTAGGTCAATCAGTCCCTTGAGCCTGTTCTCGATCATGGCCAATCATCTGCATTAATGCCAACACTATCCCATATCCCTGATGTCACTAATAACTAGAAATCTATCAATCTCAATCTTAAACATACTGAATTATTTTCCACCATCCTGCAGGGTAGAGAATGCCAAAGATTTCATCAGTTTTCATTAATGAACTCAAAATAATCCATTTCTTATTTTTACAATTTCTGACAAGTCGCAAAATTGGTTAGCACGTGCTAAAATCTGGAATTAGAACTATATCCACTACCAGTTCCAAAACAAGCACACGATCATAGCACAAATGGTGTTGCAGAGCTGATATTTTTAAAAGGGTAAATCACCTTTATAAAATCATGGTGGGCATGGATAGAATAAATAGACAAAATCTCTTCCCTGGGGTGGGAAAGTCCAGAACTAGACAGCATTGGTTTAGGGTGAGAGGGGAAAGATATAAAAGAGACCTAAGGGGCATTTCTTTTTCACTCAGAGGGTGGTACGTGTATGGAATGAGCTGCCAGAGGAAGTGATGGAGGCTAGTACGATTGCAACATTTAAAAGGCATCTGAATATTTATATGAATAGGAAAGGTTTGGAGGGATATGGGCCAGGTGCTCGCAGGTGGGATTAGATTGGTTTGGGATATCTGGTCGGCACATACGAGTTGGACTGAAGGGTCTGTTTCCATGCTTAACATCTCTAAGGCTCTATTGACCAATGGCCTGAAAAAGGATAGTGTTTGATGAATTCTCACTGTTTCTTGTTGTGAAAATCAAATTGCTAACAGCTTGTCTCTCTTAAAGCTTTGCTTGGCCATTTGTGCAAAGCCACTTGCCTTTCTGTAATTAGCAGGTTGGTCACAGCTGACAGTAAACTGTTGGGTTAATTTCCAACAAAACACATGGATTCCCTTCAAATCCATCGTTACAACCTTGTTTAAGCCAGAAAGTGCCCAATATAGTTCAATATATTCCTTTTTTTCACATAGCCCATAAATAATTCCAACATGAAACAGTCTGGCTATTCTAGGGATTAAACTGGTGAATATCAGTTGCACTATCTGTATGGCAGATATATCCTTCCTTAGACAAGGGAACTGAACTGCACACGATACCCCAGGTGTGGTCTCAACAAAGTTCGAAACAATTGAAACAAAACATCTTTGTTCCTGTACTCAAATCCTCTTGTGATGAAGGCCAATAAATCATTTGCCTTCTGAGTTGCTTGCTGCATATGCCATGGTAGCTTGCAATGATTGAGGAATAATTGGTCCATTTGGATATCAATACTTTGTAATGTCTCACCATTCAAAGAATAATTTGCACCTCATTCCTCCTACCAAAGTGGATAGCACTATATTTATCCAATTATAAGCCAAATGCCATGTTATTGTCGCTGCTGAAAATGTGTTGCTGGAAAACACAGCAGGTCAGGCAGCATCCAAGGGACAGGAGAATCGACGTTTTGGGCATAAGCCCTTCTCCTCGAAGATTTTAACTCGCTTTCTCCTCGAAGATTTTAACTCACTTTCTCCTCCGCCATGTTATTGTCCACTCACACAGCTTGTAAAATTTTCTGGAAGCATCTTTGCAACATGGACACCTAGGAATTAGAAGTGGGAGTAAGCAATTCAACCCACTCTGCAATTTAACATGATCATTGCTGATCTTATGCTGGTTTCAACTACACTTTCCTATCTGTTTCCTCATAGCTCTTTATCCCACTTTTCATCAAAAACATATTTATTTATTTATTGAATTTATTGGTTGATTCTGCCTCCATTGAACTCTTGGACATTCTTGCCACAATCTGTATTTCCATCCAGTTTTGTGTTATCTGCAAACTTCAAATACTGTATTTTAATACTTGGGAATACCAGTCCCTGCATATTCCCTTCCAAGTTACACATCATTGCAACATTGATATCCAGCACCGTTCCTCCATCTCCCTTCAGTCAAAGTTCTGGGTCTTGCTGCCTAACCACACTGTGGAAGTACCTTCATCTGTATGGACTTCAAAAGGCCTACTTCTGTTGTACAAAGCAATGCCTCTAAAGGAGTTAATGCTAGAGACTGCATTTATGTCCACCCAATCTAATGTCATAAGTAATTGAAAGGAGAAAGGCAGAACATCTTAACATCTTGGCAGGTAAAGAACCGGTATTCACAGGTATCCTGATAATCTAAATAACAATGTCCAACTTGTAGATGATTCCTATTATGCAATAAACTACATCATGTTTAAGACAAGAGCTGTTGGCATTACAGGACGTACAATAACCACAATGTTCTCAATGGACCAGTAGAGATAACCAGTAAAGTTTTGGCCTTATCAGTAGTGTCTGCAACCTATGAATGGATTAAATTGTAAAAATGATGCATAACTATCCTGCTCAATAAGAAACACTGGTGCAAAACAGCTCAAATCTATATTTGGAATCTAGCTTGACACTGGAATTAAACCGGGTGAAATGTCTGATGTTTGGTCAGACCTAAATTCTAAATCTGTACAAACTCAAGAACGTCCTTGACTGTTTCTAAATTGGTCCAATTGAAGTCTATCCCTCCAACAGGCATCTACAAAATAATCTGTGGATTATTCCATAGAATCCAGTGGGCTTTTTATTGGGAGATCTTAGTGGACAAGGTGAGGTTTAGGATTCAGTTCCATATTGCTTGTTCAATATGATAGTCTTGTTCCAGCTAGTCCTACTCTTCCCCTTTTTTCTGTAGCCATGCAATTTTATTTTTAGCCAATTCACTTTTGTAAACCACATTTATATGGCACCATCTCTCTACCAAAATGCTGCACAGTCAAAGAATTACTGTTAGAAATGCAGTTGTCAATTTATACACAGCTCCTAATAATACATAAATAATTGGCATCCTAGTTGAGGATTGAACGCTGAGGAGAAGTTGTTCAAATTAATGCCATGGGATATTTTACATCCATCTGAGAGGGCCAGCTCTGTTAACCTTTTCTAAAGGTGGCAACTTCATTATACTGCACTGGAAATGTTACTTAAATTGTTGTATTCAAATCTCTGGAGTGGGATGTAAACCAATAACTGTCTGATTCAGGAGTAAGATATAATGACACCCAACTGAACCTAAAGGTAATTCAGTTATACAGGGCATTGATGAGACCACATCTTGAATACTAAACACAGTTTTCATCTCCTCACTTAAGAATGGATGTGAATGTGTAGGAGATGGTTCAGAGGAGCTTTAATGATAGATGGAAGGAATGGGTTGCCTTGTGAGGAAAGGTTGGACAGAGCTTGTGTCGTGGAGATTAAATGGATTCGACTCAACTATTAGCAAGAGCAACCAAAAAGCTTTATTAATTTTTTTAACCTTTGCACTGCAGAGGGAACACATGCGCTTGGCAAAAAATGCCTTATGCAAGGACCCTGAGCATAATTCAAAACTCTTCTTATACCATTTCTTATCACACTATCAAGGACAAAGACTGTGAAGATTTGAGTTGGTATTCTTTTCATTCCCTTGCTGTGGACATACTGTTCTTATATTTTTCTCTTGTTGAATGTTTACAAAGTTCCGCAGAGACAAGCTGTTCCTTGACTACAGACTTCAGCAAAGTTGAAAAGTGTCAGAAAGATTTAAATATAGTAAAGCATTGTCTTTCAGATTTCAGAGTAAATGGATTTCAGAGTAAATGTTAATTTTGTTAATTTTCCATTACAGCTTGTTTCTAGTCAAGATTTAGTGTTTTGCTGGAAAAGCACAGCAGGTCAGGCAGCATCCAAGGAGCAGGAAAATTGACATTTCGGGCTTTTGCAGGATTGTCACTGACTGGACCTACATTTATTGTCTATCCCTAATTTCCAAGAGTGCAGCTAAGAGGTAACCACATTGCTGTCAATCTGGAATCATGTATGGCCAGACTAGGTAGGTTTGGTAGATTTGCTTCCCTAAAGGGTACTGGTGAACACAGGACATTGGTTAGGCCACTGTTGGAATATTGCATGCAATTCTGGTCTCCTTCCTATCGGAAAGATGTTGTGAAACTTGAAAGTGTTCAGAAAAGATTTACAAGGATGTTGCCAGAGTTGGAGGATTTGAGCTACAGGGAGAGGGAGAGGTTGAACAGGCGAGGGCTGTTTTCCCTGGAGTGTCAGAGGCTGAGGGGTGACCTTGTAGAGGTTTATAAAATCATGAAGGGCTTGGATAGGATAAGTAGGCAAAGTCTTTTTCCTGGGGGTGGGGGAGTCCAGAACTAGAGGGCATAGGTTTAGGGTGAGAGGGGAAAGATATAAAAGAGGCCTAAGGGGCAACTTTTTCACGCAGAGGGTGGTACATGCATGGAATGAGCTGCCAGAGGAAGTGATGGTGGCTAGACAATTGCAACATTTAAAAGGCATTTGGATGGGTATATGAATAAGAAGGGTTTAGAGGGATATGGGCCGGGTCCTCGCAGGTGGGACTAGATTGGGTTGAGATAGCTGGTCAGCATGTGACAAGTTGAACCAAAGGGTCTGTTTTCATGCTGTACATCTCTATGATTCTATAACAGTGGTTGGCTTGATTTCAAATTTCACCATGGTGGGGTTTGAAGCCATGTTCCCAGGATATTAACCAGTGTTCCTGGATTACCACTACACCACCTTGTCCCCTGACTTGTGTGTTCTGTTCAGTTGAATCTACTCATAGGCTATATCATTTCACTTATCACACCCTTTGGACGGTCCAATGGTAATGCCTATTTCAGACAGGAAGTGAAGACATTGGAAGGTCAGGTATTGGTTCTTGTCTCTTTTAAGCAAATTCCTCAGGAAATCTGTCTTCCTCTTGACTTGCTGCTCATGATGTCACAATGGAAATTCACTAGAATGATTACAACTAAAGGATCAAGTTATGTAGGCAGTTGCATGAATTCTATCTGTGTCCCTCTAAGATTGGAAATTGTTGGGGGCATGGGGGAACAGTGAAAAGGGACAGAGAAGAGTGCAATTGAATTGAGATATTTCAAATAATTAAGATATTTGGTTGTGTCATTTCAGGGATGTATTTCCCCTGGTGAAAGAAATTCAGAGTAAATCTTAGAATTAAAGGAGTGAAGTCTGGAACTTTTTTATATGCAAAGGTAACTGCTGAAGTTGAAAGATTTTACCGAGGAATAAGTATGGGCTATTCAATCCCTGGAGTCTGTTCCATCTTTAATCAGATGATGACTGATCTTTACCATAACCCCTGCCTTTGATTATGCCACGTGATAGCCACAAGTAAAAACACTGATGTCAAAAAATTATTGATGTCAATCTTAAAAGTTTTAATTGACCCCTAGCATACAGAGATTGTGGGCGATAGAGTTTTAAATTTCCAGCAACCTTGTATCAACAAGTGTTTCTTTTCAATCTTCCATCACAATATATAACTGCAACGTCAAATACTTCAGATAGTTTGCATCCAGTCAGGAAAACAGGAGCAGATGGAACAATTGTAACAATTGGGGTGGCATGGTGGCTCAGTGGTTAGCACTGCTGCCTCACAGCACCAGAGTCCCAGGTTCGATTCCATTCTCGGGTGACTGTCTGTGTGGACTTTGCATGTTCTCCCCATGTCTGCGTGGGTTTGCTCCGGTTTCGTCCCACAGTCCAAAGATGTGCCGGCCAGGTGAATTGGCCATGCTAAATTGCCATAGTGTTAGATGCATTAGTCAGAGAGGAAATGGGTCTGGGTGGGTTATGCTTTGGAGGGTCGGTGTGGACTGGTTGGGCAGAAGGGCCTGTTTCCACACTGGAGGGAATCTAATTTAATCATCTCATTTGTGTCCTAACATCTACATCAACAGGTGGAAAAGCATTGATCTGAAGTTTCATCTAAAGAGTAGCAGCCCGAAGAATGCAGCACCTCTTGATTTCTGCAAAGATATTTCAGCACACATGATGAGCTCTTTGAAACTATAAGCTGTGGTGAATTGAGAATACCACGTGCCTTGCCTGGTATATTAAGAGCTAAGATTTGGCCATTAATCAATGGAGCTGCCATCAGAGGAACAGAAGTAAACCTTTTGGCCTGTCGAGCTTGCTTCTTCATTCAGTTAGGTCATGATTGATCAGGTTGTGGTCTCAGCTTCACTTTCATGTCTGCTACCGCCACCCCCCCCCCCCCAAACCCATCCCCAATAACCTTTTTTTCCCTTGTCTATCAAAAGTCTATCTCACTCAGCCTTGAACAAATTCAATGACCCAACCTCCATTACATTGGCTTTGATTGGGGTGACTGGAATACGATATGTTGCAACACCAAAGATGTACTTTCATGAATATGGTTGTGACTGAATACAATTCTGCTGCTGCTGCTCATTGCAGAAGGAAGACATTCAAGTCCATTGTGGCTGAATTTAGTGTCACTCCCATGGCTCTTTTGCCATGATCTTGCACATTGTTTCTATTTAAGTAATCATCCAAAGCAATCTTGACTGCCTCAGTTGAACCTGCCTCTATTTTTTCAAAATATTTTTCTGTACACTGCTTTGGTCTCAGAATGCCATCACTTCAATTATTAAGGCTTGCAGGAGGTAAGCATATTTCACACCATAACCATTGAGTACAAAGAACACTCAATTTGACCTGATGATTGGTCATTGAGTCTGTTTTTTTTGGGTGAGACTTAATTTATTTTTATTCAGTTATTGGATGTGGACTTTTCTGACAAGATAGCATTTATTTCTGACCCCTAATTGCACTAGAGAACATGGTGCAAGCTACTGCCTTGAATCATTGCAGACTATATAGTGTATGGACAGCCACAATGTTGTTCGAGAGGGAATTCCAATGTTTTGACCCAGTTACAGTGAAGGAAGGGTATTATAGCTCCAAGCCAGTAACTTGCTGGTGGTGGTGGTGGTGGTGGTAGTGGTCTCATGAGGAAACAATGGCCTAGTGCTGTTGCTGCTAGGCTAGTAATCCTAGATCCAGGTAATATTTTGGAAATGCAGGATCAAATCTGGAAGTCAATCCAATGATGCCTATAAAACCATTGTTGTAAAAGCCCACCTGGTCCACTAATGACATTTAGGGAAGGAAATCTGCTGACCTGACCTAGGCTGGCCTACATGTGACTCCACACTCTTAACTGCCATCTTAAACGTACCAACAAGCCACGCAGTTGTATCAGTGGCTGGAGACATCTCGCTGCAGCTAATGCCAAATTTGGGAGAGCTGATTCACAGACTGTTCAAGCTACATCCTGACACAGTGATGCTCACAGAATTGTACTTAAAAACAAGATCTCTGCCAAATGCTTGGTGGCTAGGGCAACATTGGGACTCAGTGGTTAGCACTGCTGCCTTGCAGCACCAGGGGCCCAGGTTCAATTCCAGCCTCGGGTGTCTGTCTGTGTGGAGTTTGCACATTCTCCCCATGTGTATGTGGGTTTCGTCTGGTTGCTCCGGTTTCATCCCACAATCCAAAGATTTGCAGGTCAGGTGAATTGGCCATGTTAAATTGCCCATAGTATTAGGTGCATTAGTCAGGGAAAAATGTCAGGAAATCGGTCTGGGTGGGATACTCTTTGGAGGGTCAGTGTGGACTTGTTGGGCCAATTGGCCTGTTTTCACGCTTAGAGAATCTAATCTAACATCTTAACCAGCCAGCAGAGGTGGTGAACTTTGGTCTATAGTTGGGAATCTTCAATGTCCATCACCAAGCATGGCTCAGCATCACCACCACTGACTGACCTGGTCCAATCCTAATGGACATAGTTGCTCGACTGAGTCTGCAGCAGAGCACGAGGCCTCATCCTCAACAATCTGCTGCAGATGCTTCTGTTCATGACATTATTTGTAAGAATAACCACTACACAGTTTCTGAGGAAACAAAGTCTCATCTTCATATTCAGACTATCCTCCATCATGTGTGGCTGTATGCCTGCACAAAATGGAACAAATTTTGAACAGATCTAACAACTTAAGACATGGAATCCATGGGACGCTGTGGACATTGAGCAGCAGCAGCAGAATTGTACTCCAACCCAATCTGTAACCTCATGGCACACCATCTCCACCACTGCCATCAAGTGAGGAGATCAACTCTGGTTCAATGAACAATACAGTGGAGCATGCCAGAAGCAGCACCTGTCATAACTAAAAATGAGCTGTCAACCTGGTGAAGCTAGAAAACAGGCCTACATGTGTGACAAACAGCATAGGCAGCAAGTGATAGGCAGAGCTAAGCAATTCCACAACCAATGAATCAGAACAAAGTCTAGTTGTGAATGGCAGTGGCCAATTAAGTGACTTACTGGAGGAACCTCCTCAAGTCTCCCCATCCTCAATGATGGAAGAGTCCAGCATTCAGTGCAAAGATAAAGCTGAATCATTCGCAGCAATCTTCAACCAGAAGTGCTGAATGGATGATCCATCTCGGCCTCCTCCAGTGGTCCCCAACATCAAAGATATCAGTCTACAGTCAATTCAATTCACTGCATGTCATTCACTCAAGAAATGGTTGGAGTCACTGGATACTGCAAAGGCTATGGGTCTTGAAAGCATTTTGGGAATAATGTTGAAGACTGGTGCTATAGAACCTACTGCTCCATGAACCAAGCTCTGCCAGTACAATTTTAACACTGGAGACTATCTAATGATGTAGAAAATTGCCCAGATATGTCCTGTATCCAGAAAAAAGGACAATCCAACTCAGACAATTACTGCCACACTCTTGTTGATAGTAAGGTGGTGGAAGGTTTAATTAATAGTGCTATCAAGTAGCACATACTCAGCAATAATCTGTTCAGTGATACTTGGTTTGCATTCTCCCAGAATCACTTGACTCCTGACCTCATTACAATTTGGGGTTAAGAATGGACAAAAGAGCTGAATTGTAGAGGGGAGGTGAGACAAACTGCCCATGATAACAATACTATATTTGACCGAGCATGGCATCAGGAAGCCCTAGTAAAACTGGAGTCAATAGGAAACACAAGGAAGTTGATTGTGCTTGTTGGAGGTCAATCATCTCCACTTGCAGGACTTCACTGCAGGAGTTCATCAGGGTAACATCTTTTTAACTGCTTTGTCAATGACCTTCCTTCCTTCATAAAGGCAGAAGTGAGGATATTCGCTGATGACTACCCCATGTTCAACACCATTCGTTTCTCCTCAGATACTGAAGCAGTCCATCTCCAAATGCAGCAAGACATGCACAATGTCCAGGTTCAGAGCAACAGTTGGAAATTAACATTCACACCACACAAGTGCCAGGTAATAACCATTTCCAACAATTAAGAACCTAATCCGTCATCCCTTGACATTCAATGGCATTGAATTCCCCCATAATCAACATCCTGGGGGGTTACCATTGACCAGAAACTGGAGTAGACTGTCAAAACACAGTGACTACAATAGCAAATCAGAGGCTAGTGAAACAACTAACCTGACTCCCTAAAGCCTGTAGACTAGTTAGTAAGGTTAGATCATACAGAATCCATGGATAGATAGCCAATTGGATACAAAATTAGCTTGATTGTAAAAGATAGAAGGTGGTGGTAGAGGATTTTTATTGGGACTGGAGGCCTGTGACCAGCAGTGTGCTGCAAAGATTGGTTCTGGGTCTACTGTTGTTCATCATTTATATCAATGATTTGGATGAGATTATAAGACTATGGTTAGTAAGTTTATGGATGCCACCAAAATTGGCTGTATAGTACAAAGAGATCTTGATCAGATGGGCCAATGAGATGAGAAGTGGCAGACAGAGTTTAATTTAGATAAATGCGAGATGTTGCATTTTGGTAATGCAAACCAGGACAGGTCTTACACAGTTAATCGCAGGACCCTGGGGAGTGTTGTTGAACAGAAGGATCTAGGGGTGCAGTTGATAGTTCCGTGAATGTGGCAGCACAGATAGCGTGATGAAGGCAACATTTGACATGCTTACCTTCATTGGTCAGAGCATTGAGTACAGGAATTGGGACATCATGTTGTGGCTGTATAGGACATTAATGAGGCCACTTTTGGAATACCACATACAATTCTAGTTGCTGCAGGAAAGATATTGTTAAACTAGAAAGGGAACAGAAAAATTCACAAGGATATTGCCAGGACTGGAGGCTTTGAGTTATAAGGAGAGGTTGGATAGGCTGGGACATTTTTTTCCCCTGAAGCATTGGATGCTGAGGAGTGACCTCATAGAGGTTTATAAAATCATGAAGGACATAGATAAGGTGAATAGACGAGGTCTTTTTCCCAGAGTAGGGGAGTCCAAAACTAGAGGGCATAGGTTTAAGAGGGGAAAGATTTGAAAGAAACCTGAGGAGCAAACATTTTCACACAAAGGATGGTGTATATATGAACAAGCTATGGAAGAAGTGGTAGAGGTGGGTACAACTACAACATTTAAAAGACATTTGGACAGTTATGTGAATAGGAAAGGTGTAGAGAGATATGGGCCAAATGCAGGAAAACAGGGCCAGTTCAGTTTAGACACCTGGTCGGCATAAATAAGCTGGATGAAAGGGTCTGTGCACGTGCTGTATGACTCTATAATTCTCTATGGATGAATGCAACTCCAGCAACACTCAAGAAGCTTGACACCATCCAGGACAAAGCAACTCACTTGACTGGGACTGCATCCACAAACATCCTCTCCCTCCACCACAGACGCTCAGAAGCATTAGCGTCTACCAACTACAAAAGGCACTACAGGAATTTACCAAGGCTCCTTGCACAGCACCCTCCAAACCCATAACTATCACCATCTGGAAAGACAAGGAAGCAGATACCTGGAAACACTACCACCTACAAGTTCCCCTCCAAGCCACTCACCATGCTTATTAGAAATATATTGCCATTCCTTTAATGTCACTGGGTTAAAGTCTGGAACTCACTTTCTGATAGCATGGTAGGTGTACCTAAAGAAAATTAACTGTAGCAGTTCAAGAAAGAAACTCACTACCACCTCAAAAATAAAGAGGAATAGGTAATAATGTTGACTCAGCTAGCAAAGTGAAATGAAGTGAAATAAAAACTGCTGCCCTGTCCTTCTAGGTGGCAGAAGTTGCAAGTTTGGAAAGGGTTATCGAAAAAAGCTTGACAGTTTGCAAAAGTGTTTCTTCTAGATGGTACATTGTGTATCCATGGTGAAGACAGTGAATGTTGAAGGTGGGTGTGGGGGTGCCAGTTGACCAGGCTGCTGTGTTGTGGATGATGTAGAGCTTTGTCAGTGTTGTTGGATTTGAAATCATCCAGATAGGAAAATCAGAGGTTATGGTTAAATGCAGGAAAGTGGTCATGAGGAATATTGTCAGATCAGCTTATGGTGGAGCAGCTCGAGGGGCTGAACAGCCTACTCTTATTTTTAGTTTTATGGTGGGCACTATTCCTTCACATTTCTGGCACATGCCTTGAAGGGTGGGTAGGCTGAGGACTCAGCAAATAAGTTAATTGCCATAGAATTCCTAGCCTCTGACCTGCTTGTAGCCACAGTATTTATTTTGCAGGTGCAGTTGAGTTTCTGGTCAATGGTGAACTTTCTCTAGAATATTGATCATGGGACATTCAGTGATGGTCATGCTGTACAATCTCAAAGGGAGATGGTGATATTCTTTTCTGTTGAGATGTTCATTGGCTGGCATTTGTGTCATGTGAATGTTACTTGCCACTTATCAGCTCAAGTCTGAATATTGTCCAGTTCTAGAATAGTACCTGAGCATTTACTAATTTAACTGTATACTGGGCTCTGCCTGTGTCTAATGTGCGCTATGACACCTTCTGCATTTCCACTCTTAGCATGCCAAGTTCTATTGCTGCACAATGCCAGTTTCAGAACAGCTGCCTAATAAATCATTTGCCCCAAGGGGGGTGGCATTGTGCCCTGACTTACCCCCAACTGAGTTCACTATCACCCTCCTCCCATGGCACTCCAGCGGTCTGAGTGAAAGTGGGTTGTGGTGGTGGGGTGAGGGGTTGTTTGCCAGCTGTCAGCCTGCCGGCCATGGCTGGGCTGGGCTGTGCCGGGGATTGATGGCACTGGCGCTGTGACGGGGCGGCCGCTCCCCTCCCCGTCTGATTGGGGTTTGTGTGGCCGCTGTCAGTGCTGGGCGGATCGGATCGAAGCTCAGCTCAGCTCAGCCTCCCGTGCTCCGACCGGCCTGTGTGGGATCGGGGCCGGGAGGGAAGACCGTGGGGGTGGAGGTCAGAGAGAGAGAGGCAGAAGATACAAAGTATCGGCCAGGGAAAAGGGAACAATCAACGGGAAGGATACAAAGTATCAGCCGGGGGAGAGGGAACAATCAGCGGGAAGGATACAAAGTATCAGCCGGGGGAGAGGGAACAATCAGCGGGAAGGATACAAAGTATCAGCCGGGGGAGAGGGAACAATCAGCGGGAAGGATACAAAGTATCAGCCGGGTGAAAGGCGATACAGTCAGCGGGAAGGATACAAAGTTGCTGGCGGCAGAAAGGAGCCATCCAGACGGCTGCTGTAGCACAGGAGTCAGGCGGCCGGCTCGGAGAGTGTGGGCCTGTCGGACAACCGCGAGGGTCGGAGCCAGGGCTCCGCCGGCCTCCTGGAGCCGGTCATGGGGGAGACCAAGATCATTTACCACATCGATGAGCAGGAGACCCCGTACCTGGTGAAACTGCCTCTGCCAGCGGACAGGGTCACTCTGGCCGACTTCAAACATGTTCTCAACAAACCCAACTACAAATTCTTCTTCAAATCCATGGACCAGGACTTCGGGTGAGGCTGGGGATGAAGGGGAGAGAACATTGTCCAAGGGGGACTGACGTGGGTGGGGGGAAGCATCGGTGTTAGCTGCAGCTCCCCGGGACAGGGCTTCGGTGCTTGTTTCCGAGGGTTGGAATTTGGCCCTTTGGCTGCTCAGTGACCCGGGGCTGGGTTTATTCTTGGAGTCTGGGATGGGAGATGATCTCTAAAGGCCCCGGAATTACGTTTATTGCCAATGTCTGGGAACAGGCTTCGTTTACGCAGGAGGAGAATTGCCCCTCCGAGGCCTCTCTCTCCCCCCCCCCCCCCTTTCTGCCCTGAATTTAACCCGGGGGAAAGATGCTCCCACCTGGGCTGCTGGGGCATTTCCCGTGGCCTTGCCCTTCCGTGTTCAATCTGTACCGGGAACCAGAATCCCTTCTCCTCTTCCTCCCCTGAAAATCCGCCAGGGGCCGGAGTCCGGCTAGGCAGGGGGTGAAATTCCGGCTCCGGGCTTCTCGCCAACCCCGACTCCCCCAAAATCAGGCCGGGAAAATGGCGGAACCTCTTTGTTTTGAGCTTTTTGTTGTTGCTGAAAGTTTAATATATTTTTAATGGGACAGAAAATTCCCCACGGCCTAAGCTTGGCTTCCTGGGGAGAGGTGGCGTTTCTAGGGATTAGGGAATCCCATTCCTGCTGTCAGGAGTTTGGAGAAAAGCTGCTCCAGCAGCTGAGGCCTGGAGGAGGAGGAGATGTCTCTGTGACAGCTCCAGGCATTGAGTAGGTGTTGAAATTTGACATTGTCACTCCACAGTAAGGTGGAAACCGCAGTTTATTGAGACATTCGGATTGAGAAAATGCAACAACGATGCATTTGTATAGCCCTTTAACTGCAAAACATCCAAAGGCACTTGGCGTGAGCGTTAGCAAACAGATTTTAATATCCACCCAGCCAGAGATTTTTATTTGTTGAGGGGTGGGGAAGGTGCGAGCTGGTTAGGAGCATCTTAAAGAAAGGGAGGCGCAGAGAGCAGGGAAAGAATTCTAATGCTCGGGGCCCAGGCAGCTGAAGGTACAGACACTCTTGGTGGAGTAGTGGAACTTGGGATTGTGCCGGAGAATTTGGGAACTGTCGAGATCTCAGAGGATAGTAAGAAGGTAGGGATGATGAAGCCAGGCTGCGAGAGTAACCATCTGGAAGTGAAACAACTTGGATTGCACTTTCAAATGTAGAAAGCTAAAGCCCCTTTAGGCGGACAGAAGAAATAAATAAGACAGTTTCGTGGTCCATCAGGCGTCTCTGATCATGTGTGTCACATGGGGTGCAGCCATTAACCTGTCCCTGGCCGTTATGCAGACACTACTCAACTGCTGCACGCTCCAATTTCGAGGTTTTATGGCCTTGGCACATCTCTGCAGTTTCAATTGTATTTCCAATATTTCTGTCAGTGCTTAAAATTTCACTTCCAATCCCCATTTGTATCCCAGTGAGTGAGTGAAAAAATGTTACATTGTTCGCTTGTACTGTGGATGCTCAACCAACCCATAGGAACATAGCATTTAGGAACAGGATTGGATCCTTTGAACCTACTTCAGCATTCAATAAGATCATGGCTGACCTGGTTTTGGTTTCAATTCTAGTTTACTGTCAGCACCCCATAACATTTGCTTCATTTGTCTGTCAAACTCAGAATGAATGTAACACATTATGCAGTACTGATAGACACAAGTCTATTTCTGTCATCGAGGAACACTGGGATGCTGGTGGGGACAAATCTAACTCTGTATAATGCAGGAGTACTTTGGTGGTCTGTCATTGTATAACGCTGGTGCATAGTACTGGTGGGGACAGGTATGTCACTGTATAACACGAGTACATTATTGGTGGAGACAGGTCTGTCACTGTATGGCACTGGGATACTGTACTGGTGGGACAGGTCTGTTATAATGGTGGGTACAATACTGGGAGGACTGCTCTGTTATTGTATAACACTGGGGTACAGTGGTGGGTATAGGTCTGTCACTGTAACATGGGTACAGTACTGTTAAAACAAGTCTGTCACTGTAATTCTGGTGTATGGTGGTGGGTACAAGTCTGTTGCTGTATAACACTGAGGTAAAGTACTGATGGGAGAAAGTGAGGACTGCAGATGCTGGAGATCAGAGCTGAAAAATGTGTTGCTGGAAAAGCGCAGCAGGTCAGGCAGCATCGAAGGAGCAGGAGAATCGATGTTTTGGGCATAAGCCCTTCTTCAGGAAGAAGGGCTTATGCCTGAAATGTCGATTCTCCTGCTCCTTAGATGCTGCCTGACCTGCGCTTTTCCAGCAACACATTTTTCAGCACTGTACTGATGGGGACAGGTCTGTCACTGTATAAGCTGAAAATGTGTTGCTGGAAAAGTGCAGCGCCAGAGACCCGGGTTCAATTCCAGCCTCAGGCGACTGACTGTGTGGAGTTTGCACATTCTCCCCATGTCTGCATGGGTTTCCTCCGGGTGCTCCAGTTTCCTCCCACAGTCTAAAGATGTGCAGGTCAGGTCAATTGGCCATGCTAAATTGCCCCGTAGTGTTAGGTAAGGGGTAAATGTAGGGGTATGGGTGGGTTGCACTTCGGCGGATCGGTGTGGACTAATTGGGCCGAAGGGCCTGTTTCCACACTGTAAGTAATCTAATCTAATCTAATCTAAAGTGGAAACAGGTCAGTGCTGTACAACACTGGGGTACAGTACTAGTGGGGATAAGTATTTCTTGAGGGTGCAGTACTAGTGGGGGCAGGTTTGTCACAGTATTTGCTAGTTGATGTGTCATCATGGCATAATACTAGCCTGTGCAGAGGGAATGAGTTGAGAGAATATATCCTCAACAACTTGGATTTATTTAGCATGCTTAATTGACTATAAAACATTTCAATGTACTTCACAGGAGCATCATCTGGTAGTATTTGGCACTGACCTCATTCTCAGGATATTGGAACAGGTGACCAAAGGCTTTGTTAGAGATGAGCTTTTACGGTGTGTCTAGAGGAGGGCGTGAGGAAGAGTGGTGTCGGTTAGGAATTGTAGGAGTTTGCTTTCTAAACAGCTGATGACATGGCCAGTAATTTGAATGATTAAAATTGGGGATGTGTGATGGATGATAAGAGAAGAAATGCACATCTTGGAGCATTGTGTGTAGTGGATATAATGGATAAGATGGGGCAAGACCTTGTGAAGATTTGAACAGAGGGATGAAAATTTTAAACCAATGTCAGTCAACAAGCATTGAGCATTGAGCTGACAGGGGAAGAGAATTTGATGTGAGTGACAGAAGGGGCAGCAGAGTGTGGATTAGCTCTAATTTTCCATGGCTGTAAGTTGAGAAGTATAACCAGGAAGAAAATAAATAACTGAATACAGAGCTAACAAAAAGTTATCTACAGGTTGTGTGCCCACATCCTGATGTGGGATTTGAAACCAAAACTGAATCTGGTAGGAAAAGCAGAAATATTATTTTGCAGTATTATTAACAAAATATCAAAGACTCAGCTCATATGTTCGCTTAAATTCAAGTGAGCTAACATGTCACCTGTATAACAATGAGGTGGCATTGGGATCTGCTTGGTAGCACATTGGTCACTCACTCAGATGATCAGTCTCCAGCCCCTCAGTGGGAACTGAGTTCTCTGTAAGGGAGCCTATTTGTTTTATGGAACAATGTAGAGGAAGCTTTACTATGTACCTAACCCCATGCTGTACCTGCACTGGGAGTGATTATTGCGATGGTGTGGAGGGAATGTTATTTTGTATTTTATCAAAGTCACAATTGACATCCTTTGTGACTATGACAAAAATAAATTATTTCTTCATGCTCTTGAAGACTGGTCTGCAGGCTTTGCAACAATTGACTGCACCATCCTCTTCCAGCTGGGTGGAACTGCACTCACCTGGTTCCATTTCTTTCAATCTATAGCCGAATAATCACAGGCATGGCATCCTGTCCTGCTCCTGCACCATTACGTTTGGAATGTCCCTTGCATCCTCCTTGGCCCCTATTTGTCATTCATCTGTTGCCCCTCAGTGACATCATCAGAAAACAGAATGCCAGGATCCACAACTGTGTTGAAGCCACTCAGCTCTATCTTTGCCACCAACTCTCTTGAATCCACCATTCTGTCAAAATTATCAGGCTGTCTACATCTTAGTGGGTGGCACAGTGGTTAGCACTGCTACCTCACAGCGCTAGAGACCCGCGTTCAATTCCCGCCTCAGGCGTTCTCCCCGTGTCTGCGTGGGTTTCCTCCGGGTGCTCCGGTTTCCTCCCACAGTCCAAAGATGTGCAGTGTCAGGTGAATTGGCCATACTAAATTGCCCGTAGTGTTAGGTAAGGGGTAAATGTAGGAGTATGGGTGGGTTTCGCTTCGGCGGGTCGGTGTGGACTTGTTGGGCCGAAGGGCCTGTTTCCACACTGTAATGTAATCTAATCTAATGTAATCTAATCTTCATACCAGTGCCAATGTTACAACTGCCTATATGCACCTCTATAATATCGCTGAAGTCTCAATTGATCTGTTGCTAACATCCTCATTAATGCCTCCAGACTTTACTATTTCTGGGTACTTTAGCTGGTTTTGCATTCTGGATTCTTCCAGGGCCAGACAACTCTTGATCTTATGACAGTCCTGGTCAAATACCTAAACTCAAGTGGGGAGAGAAAAATTACTGCCTTTGGCAGTATATTAGCATTTGATGGAGTGTAGGTTCAAGGGACTCCAGCCAAATTGAAATCAATAGAGATCAGGAAAATGTCTTCACTGGTTAAAGTCGTAACTATTATAAGGGTGGATTATGATAGTTGTTGGCGGACTGTTCTTCTTGGCATCATGACATTGGTGCAGGAGTTTCCTTGCTCAGTGTTCTAAATGTAACCATCTTGAACTGCTTTATTAATGACCTTCCCTGCACTTTAAGGTCAGAAGTAGGAATGTTTTACTGATGATTTCACAATGTTCAGAACCATTCGTGACTCCTCAGATGGAGAGCAACACCATTTTCTCATCTGTGTTCAGTGTGCAGAGAGCTTTTCTCTGTAACTAACCTCATGCTGTCCTAGTGCTGGGAGTGTTTGGTGTGGACAGTGTAGAGAAAGTTTTGCTTTCAGTTCAAAAGAGCAGAGGGACCTTCAGTCTGTATCTAACCCTGTGGAGTGCATGCTGCCTGCCATATGAAACTGCTTCAGTTCTAAGTACTGACATATTTGTCCTTGGTGAGAAAATAAATATTGATTTAGCACCTTCCACAATTTTGGGATAAACATAACTCTCAAAAAAAAAACTTTTTAAAGAAATGTCCTTTAATTAAGTGCATGTTATCCATAGGGCGTGTGTAGCAGGAATGGTTTTGGCCGATTGAGCAGCAAGTGGGGAGTTCCGATGGGAATTGCTGTCTGGAAAATTTGTGGTGCGGAGCTGACCGGAGACGTATGACAGGCAGCTTCTGGAATCTACTGGTCTCTGGCGCTGAATCAAAAACCCTGTAGTTTTAATGTGCAGTCCTGTGTGTGTATGTGGAGGATTGGAGGCTGCAGCTTAGATCTGGGGCAGGCTGCCTCCTGCATTTTTAACATGGTCACGCGGTGTGATTGATCAAGTTGGTCACAACTCGAAGAGGCACTGATGAACAGTAGGTATATTACCTGCACTGCCCTCCTATATTATAGCTGTGCTAGTGCTTTGGCAGGTGCCTTCAAAATGCTTTGGGGCAGTCTGAAGTCATGAAAGCTGCTTTAGAAATGTGCATTCTTCTTTTTACTCAGACCCAGAACCTCTGTGAGCTTTAGGAAGTAGCTGGTGTCAATACTGCCTTAGTTGCAGCATGTACTGGTATGTTGTGCAGCTAAAGGTCAAGAGTTCGTATCCCAGTATGGCAAATTGTGGAATTCAATTTTGTAAATCTGATTTTAATTTGTGAGCTGGTGGCAGGGCTAAGATGATGTGAAAGCTGTTGGATTGTTATTAATGAAAAAAAAAAGCTCAGTGACATTCTTGAGCAAAGAGAAATCACTTTGACCTCTATCTACATCCAGATCCAAAGTAGTTAGTTATTCTCGAGTGGAGTGACAAGGCTAATGTTTTGGGGGCAGCACAGGGGTTTGAACCCGACCGTGACAAATGGTAAAATTTGAATTTGCTAAAAAATCTAGAATTAAAAAAGCAAGCCTAACAGCAATTGTTGAAAAACCCTCCTGGTTCACTCATGTCCTTTAGGGATTGAAATCTGCCATCCTTTCCTGGTCTGAACTGTGATTCCACATCCAGCTGTGTAGTTGGTTCTTAAATGTGCTCCAACCAATTAGGAATTCAAATAAATGCTGGCCCAGCCTGCAGTACCCACATCCCATGGAAAAAAAGGAACGAATCTTTGATAAGTGCTGTTAGTGAGAAATGAGGACTGCGGCAATTCAAGAAAGAGGTATAGCTGAGTTCAGCTAGACAGGTAATCCACTTTAACTGCCTTCAGACATGGCTTAATAGGCCTCATTTCAAAACCAATTAGGGATGTTCAACAAATGCTGATCCTGTCAATGATGCTTATGTCCCTTGAAAGATTTTAAAAAAATGGCAATAAATGCTGGCCTTGTTCATGTCACTAGCACTCCAGAACCATGCAAGCTGTACAAAGGGGGGGGAGTGGGGCGGGGCAGAGCTAGAGGGAAAAGGTTTAGGGTGAGAAGGGAAAAATTTAAAAGGAACCTAAGAGACAACCTTTTCATGCAGGGGGTTGTGCGTGTATGGAATGAGCTGCCAGAGGAAGTGATGGAGGCTGGTACAGTTACAACATTTAAAAGGCATCTGGATGGGTATATGAATAGAAAGGGATGGGGCCGGGTGCTGGCAGGTGGGACTAGATTGGGTTGGGATATCTGGTCGGCATGGACGAGTTGGACCGAAGAGTCTGTTTCTGTGCTGTACGTCTCTGTGACTATGATTTTATGTGGGCAGCATTATAGAGATGCCAATCTTTTTGAATTGGTTAGGGATCCTTTACTCTCTGAGGTGTTATCAATGATTGTATCAGTTAGCAATGATAAAGTATTATAACTTTGGCTGTAAAATGATTCTTGTTTGGTTATGAGTTTCTTTGAACTAATGGTCACTTCACCCTAATGTTAAGTTAGTGATTAGTGACTGACTTGGTGTTTGTTATATGTCCTGCAAAAAGCCAGTCAATGTTTTTTGTGTTGAGCGTGATGGTGTCGTGGTGATTACATTGCAGTTCCAAGAACAGAGAGAGGCTGGTCCATCAGGAGGCTCATTTTCAATCAGAGTGAATTGTGAATCATAGATTTGAACATGAGAGTAATGCTTCTGTGATCCATGTTTGTTGTTATAGTCATAGTCATAAAGTTATAGAGAGATATAGTATGGAAACAAACTTCTTGATCCAACTTGTCCAAGCTGACCAGATATTCTAAACTGAATGAGTCTCATTTGTCAGCATTTGGCCCATATGCCTCCAAACCCTTCCCTATTCATGTACCCATCCAGAAGGCTTTTAAATGTTGTACTTGTATCCGCCTCCACTACTTCCTCTGGCAGCTTGCTCCATACTTGCACCACCCTCTAAAAAGGTTGCCCTTCACGACCCTTTTAAATCCTTTCCTCTCACCTTAAGCCTTTGCTGTTTAGTTTTGGACTTCCCTACCCTGGGAAAAAGACCTTGGTTTTCAACCTATCCATGCCCCTCATGATTTTATAAGCCTCTGTAAGGTCGCCCCTCAGCCTCCAAAGATGCAGGGAAACTAGCCCCATACTATTCAGCCTCTCCATATAGCTTAAACCCTCCAATTCTGGCAGCACCCTTGTAACTCTTTTTCTGAACCCTTCCAAGTTTGACAATGTCTTTCCTATAACAGGGAGACCAGAATGCGGAGTGGTATTCTAAAAGTAGCCTAACCAATGTCTTGTACAGCTGCAATATGACCTCCCAATCTCTACACTCAATGCACTGACCAATGAAGGCAAGCATACCAAATGCTTTCTTCACCACCCAGTCTACCTGCGACTCCAATACACTGCGTTTAATACTCCTGGGCAACATAGCTGATGAACTGAGTGCATTAGGCTGACACGTTGTATCATATTTTCAAGTTCTGAAGTGGGGGTGTTTGATTATATTGGATGGAATGTTGATTGTTATGGGGCACAAGTAGGAGAGTGTGAGTAGACAGAGCAGGGCATTAAAAGTCCTGATGAAGGGCTTTTGCCCGAAATGTCAATTTTCCTGCTCCTCAGATGCTGCCTGACCTGCTGTGTTTTTCCAGCACCACTCTGATCTAAACTATTGAAAGTTATGTATAGTGAGTAGAATAAGACAATAGAAAATGTATTGGTTATGTGGGGAATGGAAGGGTGAGGGATAATTCCAGGTGGTATATTAAAGGTCATAAGAAAGGTATGGAGAGTGAGCAGGGAGGGATATTAAACTGGGAAGGATATTAAAATCTATGGGGAATTAGTAAGGGAGTTTTGGGGTTGGTGGTGTGGTGGAGTGAAGGTTGGATATCAGCTTCTGAGAAGTGAGCGGAGCAGAGAGATTTGCCTGAATAAAATATTGAAGGATTTGGAAAGCAAGCAAGAAACAGGGATAAGACTGGGTAGAATGTTAACAGAGACTATAGGGAGTAACAGAATGACTGGGTGAGGTGTTAGACTATAAGGACTGCAGTGGTGAGATTAATGCCAGCATAGACTTGTTTGTTTGCTGAAATATTTTGTGATTCTAATAAACATTTGACAATAGTCCCATGACTGGCACAAGAGAGTCAAAACCCAATTGTCATGGTGCAGACCTATCCTTGCCCTGAGTGATAAAATCCTATTGTACACAGGAAGCACTCGCTTTCCTATTTGAGGTTTGTTTAGTTTTGTAATTGCTCCTTTCCTCTGGTTTCAGGTCTGCATTTCTCTATAATTGATTTTAACATCTGGTTAGTGACAGGATGGGACCCATCCTGTTCTCAGTGCAGGTTTGCTCCATTTCGGATCAGGAAGCAGAGATACTGTAGATTGGTTTCTAGTTTCTGTCAACTAATCAGATTTAATTTGGTATATCAATCATTGACTTCAAAACCAACACAGAATTTGTGATAAAAGTTTTAATCTTTTTAACATTTTAAAAACTGTATTCTTTCATAGAATATGGGCATCACTGGCAATGTCAGCATTTGTTGCCCATTCCTGAATGACCTTGACTGGAATGGCTTGTTGGGCCATTTCAGAGGGAAGTTAAGAGTCATCCATATCCTGCTGTAGTTCTGGAGTCACATGTAGGTCAAACATGTTAAGGATGTCAGTTTTCCTTTCCTAAGGGTCATTAGTCAATCAGACGGGCTGTTACAGAAATTGTTGCCAGTATCATGTCACCCTCACAAGCACTAGCTTTATATTCCATATTTTACTCATTAAATTTAAACTCCACCAGCTGCTGTGCTGGGATTTGAACCCACATCTTCAGAGATTTAACCTGGGCCTCTGGATTGCTAGCTGAAAAATGTGTTGCTGGAATAGTGCAGCAGGCCAGGCAGCATTCAAGGAGCAGGAGAATCGACGTTTCAGGCATAAGCCCTTCTTCAGGAATCTCTGGACTGCTAGTCCAGTGACATCACAACTGTCTTCCTCAACATCAACAAAATGATGCAAAAGTGGAAATCTGAAATTCAAAGTGAACTGCCCAAACACTGAATGGATCAGGCAGCATGTGCAGAAGAAGAAACAGTGTATGTTCCTTTATCAACCAGAAATTCTCTCTTCCTGCAAATTTTAACCACCCCCTGTTGTGTATAAGTCACATTGTCCATATTATACTCTACCAGGAGTAGAGCCGGAGGGTGGACTTGATGGACTTGACTCCTGTCTGCAAGGGATTTGTCTGGGTGCTCCAGTTTCCTCCCACTGTGTAGGTTGGCTGAATTGGCCATGATAAATTGTCTGTAGTGTGCAGGGATGTGTAGACTAAGTGGGTTAGCCATGGTAAATGTGGGGTTATAGGATTAGAGGAGAGCGGGTCTGGATTTGGGTAGGATGCTCTTTGGGAGGATTGGGATGGACTCGCTGCGTTGATCGGCCTCTTTTCACACAGTAGGGGTATCTATGATTCTATGATATTAATACAGTTTAAAATCAGTAGTAGCAGTTTTGAGACAGAAACAGGTTTCAACAAAGTCCTATAGAAAGAAGCAGATTCAATCTCAACTAGAGTATTATGTCCACTTCTGGCCATCGCATTGTAGAAGATGTCAAGGCTTTAGAGAGGATGCAGAAAAGATTTATGAGGAACAAATGTGAACCTTTAGTTACATGGACTGCACAGTTTGGAGTTGTTTTCCTTGGAGAAGACATTTGAGAGCATATTTGTTCGTACGGTTGAAATCATGAGGGTTTTGGACAGAGTAGATAGAGCACAAGTGTTCTTGTGAAATGGTTGAGAACCAGAGTTACCCAAAGTAAAATGACTATCTAAAGACCCAAAGGTGACACAAGATAACTACTCACTGTGTACAAAATCGTTAAGGTCTGGAGTGCACTGTCTGAGAGCATGATGGATAAAGATTCAATCATGCCTTTGGAAAAATGTTAAGATTTGAAGAGAGAGAATTTGCAGGTTTCTGGTAAAGACCCCTCCCACCCCAGATATGTTCTTCCACCTTCTTCCATTGGGCAGAAGACATAAAAGTTTGAACACCTGTATGAACAGATTCAAGAACAGTGGACCTCTATTAAGTCTGATTTCTCTCTCTCTCTCTGCATCTTCTCTGCGGCTGTAACGCTATATTCCGCAGTCTGTTCTGCTACCCTGATGCACTTTGTATGATACGATTTGCCTATAAAGCACACAAAACGACACTTCCCTCTATCTTGGTAGGTGTGGCAACAATAAATTAATCAATCAATCAATAATTGGGCCAAATTAGCTGCTTCTGTGTTTTAACCATTCTGTGATTCCATTCTATTATTTTCTCCCTGTTATGAAATACTAAAATGATTGACAGAACAAAGATTAGCAGATCTGTTGAGCCTATCCTATTCAGCCTTGTTGCAGCTGACAACAGCAGCAACTTGCAGTTGGAAAGCATCTTTAACAACATTTTTTTAAAAAGCTCAAGGTGCTCCATGGGAAAGGGTAAAGAATAGGTGGTGACAGAGTTGTTCAAAGAAATTGATTTTAGTGGAATCTTGATGGAGTAGAAGGAGGTGGAGAAGTTTAGGAAGGCTTGGGGCTCAAGGAGCTAAAAGCACAGCAACTAATTGTGAAATGCTTAAAAAAGGAGTGCCTAAAAGGCCAGAATTGGACTCCTGTAAGTAGGCCTGTAGGGCTGCAGGGAGTTGCAGCGATAGAGTCAACGCCATAGAGGAAATTGAAGACAAGGATGGGAATATACAATTTGAACCAGACCCCTGGGCCATTGTTTTGAATGAGTCCATGGGTGGAAGCTGAAAGGCTAATACCATTACTCCCCTACACATCATATGTACCTGAATGAGTTCAGTTCTGTTTTTAATATTTGAGGTGAATTTCCACTAATTGCACCTGTAACCTCATCCTTGAAGGACTTAGGTGTATATATTGCCTTTCATCACCTTTTACAATCAATGACATACTTTGGAAATATATCCACTGTTGTAATGTGGAAAACCTGGCAGCAAAGTTGCACACAGTAAGATCCTACAAACAACAATATGACAGTGACCAGGTAATCTCAGTTTAGTGCTGATTGTTATTTGCTCAGCACAACAGGGAGAAATATTGCCATGCTACACCTCTTAAAATATTGCCTCTGGGATCTTCACATCGACCTCTGAGGGCATATTGGCATTCAATTTAACATCTAATCTGTAACACAGCAGTCCAGAGCTCCCTCAGTACTGGGCAGTCTCAGTAGTGGGACTTGAACCCACAACCTCCTGACTCATAGGCAAGCATGTTAATTACTGAGGCACAGCTTATGCCAAGTGTTAGACAGCTCAGAGTGCTTTGTTAACCACAATGGTGCTGTGCATTGTGGACCCAAGGTCTCTGCTTATTTTAGTTGCATGTTACAGTCTGTGACAACAGTTCCAACTAACACACATCCTCACACTGAGCTGCAGTGTAATTGAGAGTTGAGCAGGGAGGACAAGGCAGGAGGGAAAAAGTGAGGGAGGGAAAGTGAAATGAGGAAATGATGGAGTGCTGGATGAGACAGGAGAATGGGGGCTGTCTTCATATGTACTGCTCTGTATTAGTTGTACTGAACTGTGGCTCTGTGAATTTTTGACTCACCAACAATGACACCATGTGGAAATCTAATGACAACACCTTTGTTCCTGGGCGATGTTTCCAATTTTTACTATTCTTTTGTTTTAATTTACATCAAATGCTCATCTCGATGTGTTTTTACCTGACTTTTTAATGCTTTTAACACTTGTGCTGTATCTCCTCTGTTTCTCTTTGTTTCTGCTACGGTCTTTCTGTGCCTTTTACTGTTAATGTCTCTTACTGTGGTTGCCTCAAATTCAGTCTCTTGTTCCTGTCTGTTTTGTCTTTGAAACTATTTTTTGTTTCTTTTCCTCTCCGAGTTCTTTAGCCTCTGTCTCTCAGTCTAGTCACTTTCTCACTGTTTTTTTGTCTGTGGCACTATCTCTTACCTTGTTCGCTATATTGATACCTCCCTCCTTTAATCTTATCCATATCTCAGTGTTTGCCTTGTGACTTAAGAACGTTTTATTTACATGCCACAGATCAACATTAGATCTAGAAAAACCCAAAGACTTCAGATATTACCCAAAGGTGCTGATATGCCTGTGCAGTAGAGATTCTATTAATGCGCAAGGAGCAAGCTGTCCAGTGAACTGTTGCACTCCCTGCATGTGAACAATAGACAGGCAGATGGACAGATGTAGCAGACCCATTCTTTACATGCATGACTTACGTGTACTCAATGGAAAGTGGCAATTTCTAGACATTACTAGTTTCATTCAGGGACAATGCTTTGCAGATATTTGAATAATGTGTCTTGGGGAGTGGGGTGACATTTTCAAAATGTGTCCATTGAATAGTGAAAAACATCAGCAAGCGAATTCTACATTCTGTACTTTGAAGTTTGTATAATGCAGCGAACATTTCAAATTGCAAACATCAGGATACTGGTGGGAACAGGTCTCTTGTCACTGTATCACACTGGGGTGCAGTACCAGTGGGGACAGGTCTGTTACTATGTAACATTGGGATATGGTACTGCTGAGGACAGGTCTGTCACTGTATAACATGCATACGATACTAATGAGTTTAGATCCATCATTGCCTGACATTGGGGTACAGTACTGTTGGGTTTAGCCTTCACTGTATAACGATGAAGTACACAACTGATGGGAACAGCTCCGTCACTGTGTACACTAACACAGTACTGTTGAGGATATGTTTTTCTCTGTTTAACACAGTGTACAGTACTGGTGAGACAGATCTATTGTCACTGTATATTGTTGGGTTACAGTATTGGTGGGAACAGGCCTATCATTGTATAACATTAGGGTGTAGCCCTGATGGGGACAGGCTTTTTAAAGTTCCTTCATGGGATATGGGTGTCGCTGGCTGTTCCAGCATTTATTGCCCATCCATAATAGCCCCTTGGGAAGGTGGTGGTGTCCTCGAATCTCTATCACGTGGCACGGGTAACAAACCAGAGACAACAACTCTGTTCGTTCTAACTCTGAGCTTCCAACCTAGCTCCCTTTTATTGGTAGAGGAATTGAGTTCCGGAGTCCTGAGGTCATGTTGCAGTTGTAGAGGACTCTGGTGCGGCCGCATCTGGAGTATTGTGTGCAGTTTTGGTCGCCATACTATAGGAAGGATGTGGAGGCATTGGAACGGGTGCAGAGGAGGTTTACCAGGATGTTGCCTGGTATGGAAGGAAAATCGTATGAGGAAAGACTGAGGCACTTGGGGCTGTTTTCACTAGAGAAAAGAAGGTTTAGGGGTGACTTGATTGAGGTGTACAAGATGATTAGGGGGTTAGATAGGGTCGACAGTATGAACCTTTTCCCGCGTATTGAGTCGGGTATTACAAGGGGGCATAGCTTTAAATTAAGGGGGGGTAGATATAGGACTGATGTTAGGGGTAGGTTCTTCACTCAGCGAGTCGTTAGTTCATGGAATGCCCTGCCAGTAACAGTGGTGGACTCTCCCTCTTTATGGGCATTTAAGAGGGCATTGGATAGGTATATGGAGGATAGTGGGTTAGTGTAGTTTAGGTGGGCTTGGATCGGTGCAACATCGAGGGCCCAAGGGCCTGTACTGCGCTGTATTCTTCTATGTTCTATGTTCTATTGTTGTATACAGAACACACCTGCATAATTTTCTCCATTGTCAGGTAGATGTCAGTGATGTATCTTTACTGGAACAACTTGGCTAGAGATGCCACTTGTTCTGGAACACACATCTTTGAGATAATTGCTGGAATATTGTCAGGGCCAATAGTCTTTGCATTATTCAGTGCCTCCAGTCGTTTGCTGATACCAAGTGGAATGAAACAAATTGACTGAAGACCAGTATCTGTGATGTTGGAGACCTCTGGAGGAGGCTGAGATGGTTCATCGACTCAGCACTTCTGGCTGAAGATTATTTCAAATGCTTCAGCTTTTTCTTTTGCACTGATGTGCTAGGCTGTCCATCGTTAAGAATGGGGATATTTGTGGAGCTGCCTCCCTTGGAGCCGCCTCTCTGCATTATTCATGACTGGATGTGTAGGACTAGGCAAAGCTCAGACCTTATCCATTAGTTGTGGTGTTGTTCAGTCTGTCTATCACTTGTTGTTTGTGCTGTTTCTTGCAAATAGTCCTGTTTTCCGGTAGTTCTGTCACTGTATAACACAGGTACAGTGCTGGTGGAGACAGGCCTGTCAAACAGTATTGTCAGCGCTTGGCGAGTTGTAATCTTTCCTCCCGTCTCATTGTACCTATCCACTGAGTAAGCTCCCAACCCCAAGATTGTTAAATTATTGAACCGAGAATGTTACAGCATAGTACAGGCCCTTCGGCCCTCAATGTTGTGCCGACTTGTGAAATTAATCTGATGCCCATCTAACCTGCACCATTCCGTTATTATCCATATGTATGTCCAAAGCCCATTTAAATGGCCTTAACGTCAGCGAGTCTACTACTGTTGCAGGCAGGGCGTTCCACGCCCCTACTACTCTCTGAGTAAAGAAACTACCCCCTAATATCTATCCTAAATCTATCACCCCTTAATTTAAAGCTATGTCCCCTCGTGTTAGCCTTCACCATCTGAGGAAAAAGGCTCTCACTGTCCACCCTATCTAACCCTCTGATTATCTTATATGCCTCGATTAAGACACTGCTCAACCTTCTCTAATGAAAACAGCCTCCGTTCCCTCAGCCTTTCCTCGTAAGACCTTCCCTCCATACCAGGCAACATCCGTAAATCTCTTCTGAACCCTTTCCAAAACTTCCACCTCCTTCCTATAATGCAGTGACCAGAACTGCATGCAATACTCCAGGTGCAGCCTTACCAGTGCCTTGTACAGCTGAAGCATGACCTCGTGGCTCCGAAACTCAATCCCCCTACCAATAAACGCCAACATGCCATATCCCTTTTTAACAGCCCGTATCAACCTGGGTGGCAATTTTCAGGGATTTATGCACCTGGACACCGAGATCTCTGTTCATTTACACTGCCAAGCGTTTTACCATTAGTTCAGTACTCTGCGTTCCTGTTACTCTTTCCGGAGTGAACTACCTCACACTTTTCCGTAATAAACTCCATTTGCCACTTCTCTGCCCAGTCTGTATCTTATCTGTGCCCCTCTGTACCCCACAACATCATTTGGCACAACCACAACTCTTCCCACCTTAGTGTCTACCTCAGAATTACCAACCCATCCTTTTATGCCCACATTCAGATAATTTATAAAAATGACAAACAAGAGTGGCCCCAAAACAGATCCTTGGGGCACATCATTGGTCACTGAGCTCCAGGATGAACATTTCCCATCAACCACCACTCTCTGTCTTCTTTCAACTAGCCAATTTCTGATCCAAACCGCTTGAATCACCTTCAATCCCTAAACTCCTTATTTTGTGCAATAGCCTACCATGTGGAACCTTATCAAATGCCTTACTGAAGTCCATATACACTACATCAACCGCTTTACCTTCATCCACCTGTTTTGTCACCTTCTCAAAGAACTCAATAAGGTTAGTGAGACACGACCCACCCTTCGCAAAACCGTGTCGACTATCCCTAATCAAATTATTCCTTCCCAGATGATTATAAATCCTATCTCCAACACCTTACCCACAACTGAAGTAAGGCTCACTGACCTATAATTACCAGGGTTGTCCCAGCTCCTCTTCTTAAACGATGGAACAAAATTTGCTATCTTCCAGTATTCTGGCACTGCTCCTGTCAACAACGATGACATAAAGATCGAAGCCAAAGGCTCTGCACTCTCCTCCCTGGCTTCCCAGAGAATCCGAGGATAAATTCCGTTCGGCCCATGGGTCTTATCTGTTTTCAGATCTTCCAAAATTGCTAAAATCTCCTCTTTATCAACCTCAATCCCATCTAATCTTGTAACCTGCATCTCCATACTCTCACTAATATTGCCCTTTTCCAATGTGAATACTGACCAAAAATATTCATTAAATGCTTCCCCTATGTCCTCAGATTTCATACACAACCCTCCACTACTATCTTTGATTGGCCCTAGCATCTTAGAAGGCAAAGCAATGGTAGCACTGACTATTCACAGAAACCAAAGCCCGAATCCACATCAATCTGTAGAAGTGCATTAGTCCTAAGCCTGTGGTATTTTTGTCACCATTTCATACATTTAAACAGTCACTGACTCCAACATGGATGCAGAGTGGCAGCAGGTTGTACCATCTTCAAGATGCACTGCAGCAAAAATTATGACTCTTCAGTCATCACCTTCCAAACACATCATCTCTACACCCTGGAGACCCAAGGGCTACAGATGCATGGCATCACCATCTACAGATTCTGTGGCAAACTACACGCCATCCTGACTGGAACTATACCACTTTTATTTTCATTGTTATTAGGTCAAAATCCTTGAACTTCCTTGCCCAAGAGTACTGTGGCTGCAAATATGTACCATATGGTCCACAGTGTTTCAAAGAAGCTGCTCACCACTATCTTCTCGAGGACTTTTGGGGATGAGGAATAAATGCTGGAATGGCCAGCAATGCTTACATTTCATGAACCAATAATTACCAGAAAGGTTAATTGGCCATAAATGTGTTTTGGATACTCTGACATTCTGAACAATGTTATACCAATGCACGTCTTCTTTTAAAATCAGAAAATGTGTCAATCCCCAGGAGGTCAGGCAGCAAATGAGCCAGTGTCATTACTTAGGTCTGTGACCTTTCATCAGGATGTGGAGGTGCCAGTGTTGGACTGGGGTGGACAAAGTTAAAAATCACACAACACCTGGTTATAGTCCAACAGGTTTATTTGGGAGTAATTGCCTTCTGAGCGCTGCTCCTATAATAGGTAGTTGTGGAGCAGGATCATCAGACACAGAATTTATGGCATTCTGTGTCTGATGATCCTGCCCCTTTAGTTACCTGATGAAGGAGCAGCACTTCGAAAGCTAGTGCTTCCAAATAAACCTGTTGGACTATAACTGGGTGTTGTGTGATTTTTAACTTTGTCCACTCCTTTCATCAGAACAGTTTTTTATTTTATAAATTATCAATTAATAAATGAAAATGTGTCAGTCTTAAAAAGATCCAATGTCCTGTAGTGTAGACAGTAACTTAAGCAGAAACAATCTAGATTCCTATTTTCCAGTACTTGTTGAAATAAAAAAAATTTCAGAAATTCAGAAAACCCCAGGTCCATTGATTATCTGGAGAGGAATGGGAAGCGGATGAGTTTGTGGTTTGGCTGTTTTGTTAAGGCAGTGGTCTAGTGATGATGACACTGGTTTGATAATCCAGCACCCACTGGATGTATGGGTGTCAATTCCCAGTGCAGGAAAATGGTGCAGTTTAAAATCAATGAAACAAACCATGGAAAGAAAAAAAGCTAGTTTAATTGTGAGCATGTAACCACTGTCATAAAAACCCATCGGGTAGACTAATGCCTTTTAAGGAAGAAGATCTGCTGTCCTTCTTTGGTCTGGTCTACATATAACTATGGACCTACAACCGTGTGGTTGACTCCTTACTGCTGTCTGGATAATCAGGGACAGGCAATCATTACTGGCCTAGCCCCAGGGACTTCCTCATCCTGAGAACAAATTTAAAAAAGACTTTTTAGATCTAGTTGAAGCAATTGGACAAGCACTTGACTAGCTGTGTCTAGGGCTAACAAAATGTTATCAAGGAAAGCCTTTCATTGGAACATTTCCCACTACTCCACCCCCACCCCCCCAAACCCGCCCCCCACCCATCCCCCATCTCCTGTTGGACAGCTGCTGTGTGGCACAGTTCACCCTGGAGAGAGACATAGGCTTTTAAAATGCAGTCAGCCTGGAGTAGGTGTGGCGAGTGAGTTTAGTTTTGCTCTAAGGCTGTCCATTGATACACTTGACGAAACCGTAATGATTTAACTGACTTCTCGTGATGCCAGATGGTCTACGTGCATTACCGATCAAAGCTGTCCCTGTACTCATTAAGCACAGTGACCAAGAACAGTTTTGTTCATCTGTTCATCAGCAGGACATCATCTCTATACAGGATGGCCCTTGACCTGTGAATATCGAAGAGCAGTAAAACTAGAATCAGGGCCTAGTCATACAGCCCCTTAAGCCAGTTCCATTCCCCCTTTTTTTAAACTCAACCTTTTGATTTAACACCTTTACACCAAATCCACTTTCTCACCCAATCTTCATAGCCCTCGTTTGCCTTAGAATACAAAAGCCCATAGACCTTTGTTTCAATTATACTTGGTGTCTGAGTATCTATAGCCTTCTAGGGTAGGGACTTCCAGATGTACACAACCCTATGATGAAACCTTAGTCTTTAATGGCTAACTTCATAGTGACCCAGAGGTCTTGACTCTCTAGCCTGGAGAAAAAGACCTTTTATTGTCTACTCTATCAAACTCTCTAAGAGTTGTACGTATTTCAATAAGATTAACAAGATGCGGTTGCATCATCTAGGATTCTAAAGGGGCTTGAAAGTGTAAGTGCTGAGAGAGTGTTTCCCCTCATGGGAGAGTCTAGGACCTGAGGGCATAGTCACGGCATAAAGGGGTGTTAATTTAAGACTGAGTTGAAGAGAAATTTCTACTTTCAGAGGGTTGAGAGTCTTTGGAACTCCTTGCTACACAAAGCTGTGAGGGCAGACTCCTTGTATTTATTTAAGGTTGAGATAGACAAATTCTTGATCAATAGGGAATCAAGGGTTACAGAAAAGTGCAGAAAGTGGATATGAGGAATATCGGATTGGCAATAATCCTATTGAATGGCGGAGCAGGCTTGAAGAACTGAACTAAATGCTCCTGTTCCTATTTCTTATTGTCTTGTCAAACTGCTAGACTCCAGAGAATACAGGTCGATTGTATGCAGCGCGTGGAAGAGGCTATCAGCATGGTATGTTTGAGGTGACAAGCCCCTCAGTTTGTATTGCAAGTGTATGGAGTATAAAAGTGAGGACATATTGCTTAACAGAGCATTGGCAAGACAGCATCTAGTTTACTGTGAGAAGGTTGTCATCTCCTTATCTGAGGAATGTCTTTGGCAGCAGTTTGGCAAAAGGTTCATTTGGCTTATTTCTGGGTGGCAGGGAGAGGAGTATGGGTGAAAATGGAAGACAGGGTGCAGGATCTGGGTGAGAGTGGGAGATGGGGTGAGGGGTCTGGGTGAGATTGGGAGCCATGGTGAGGGGTCTGGGTAAGAATGGGAGGCAGGGTGAGGGGTCTGGGTGAGAATGGGAGATGGGGTGAGGGGTCTGGGTGAGAATGGGAGATGGGGTGAGGGGTCTGGGTGAGAATGGGAGATGGGGTGAGGGGTCAGGGTGAGAATGGGAGATGGGGTGAGGGGTCTGGGTGAGAATGGGAGATGGGGTGAGGGGTCTGGGTGAGAATGGGAGGCGGGGTGAGGGGTCTGGGTGAGAATGGGAGGTGGCTTGAGGGGTCTGGGTGAGAATGGGAGACGGTGAGAAGTCTGGGTGAGAATGGGAGGCAGGGTGAGGGGTCTGGGTGAGAATGGGAGGCAGGGTGAGGGGTCTGGGTGAAAATGGAAGGCAAGGTGAGGGGTCTGGGTGAGAATGGGAGGTGGGTTGAGGGGTCTGGGTGAGAATGGGAGCCAGGGTGAGGGGTCTGGGTGAGAATGGGAGTCGGGGTGAGGGGTCTGGGTGAGAATGGGAGGCAGGGGGAGGCATCTGGGTGAGAATGGGAGGTGGGGTGAGGGGTCTGGGTGAGAATGGGAGATGGGGTGAGGGGTCTGGGTGAGAATGGGAGGTGGCTTGAGGGGTCTGGGTGAGAATGGGAGACAGGGTGAGGGGTCTGGGTGAGAATGGGAGGCGGGGTGGGGTGTCTGGGTGAGAATGGGAAGTGGGATGAGGGGTCTGGGTGAGAATGAGAGGCAGGGTGGGGGGTCTGGGTAAGAATGGGAGGTGGGGTGAGGGGTCTGGGTGAGAATGGGAGGCGGGTTCAGGGGTCTTGGTGAGAATGGGAGATGGGGTGAGGGGTCTGGGTGAGAATGGGAGATGGGGTGAGGGGTCTGGGTGAGAATGGGAGATGGGGTGAGGGGTCTGGGTGAGAATGGGAGGCAGGGTGAGGGATCTGGGTGAGAATGGGAGGTGGGGTGAGGGGTCTGGGTGAGAATGGGAGACAGGGTGAGGGGTCTGGGTGAGAATGGGAGGCGGCTTGAGAAGTCTGGGTGAGAATGGGAGACGGTGAGGGTCTGGGTGAGAATGGGAGGCGGGTTGAGGGGTCTAGGTGAGAATGGGAGATGGGGTGAGGGGTCTGGGTGAGAATGGAAGATGGGGTGAGGGTTCTGGGTGAGAATGGGAGATGGGGTGAGGGGTCTGGGTGAGAATGGGAGATGGGATGAGGGGTCTGGGTGAGAATGGGAGGCGGGGTGAGGAGTCTGGGTGAGAATGGGAGGTGGGGTGACGGGGCTGGGTGAGAATGGGAGCCAGGGTGAGGGGTCTGGGTGAGAATGGGAGATGGGGTGAGGGGTCTGGGTGAGAATGGGAGGTGGCTTCAGGGGTCTGGGTGAGAATGGGAGACGGTGAGAGGTCTGGGTGAGAATGGGAGGCAGGGTGAGGGGTCTGGGTGAGAATGGGAGGCAAGGTGAGGGGTCTGGGTGAGAATGGGAGGTGGGTTGAGGGGTCTGGGTGAGAATGGGAGCCAGGGTGAGGGGTCTGGGTGAGAATGGGAGTCGGGGTGAGGGGTCTGGGTGAGAATGGGAGGCAGGGGGAGGCATCTGGGTGAGAATGGGAGGTGGGGTGAGGGGTCTGGGTGAGAATGGGAGATGGGGTGAGGGGTCTGGGTGAGAATGGGAGGTGGCTTGAGGGGTCTGGGTGAGAATGGGAGACAAGGTGAGGGGTCTGGGTGAGAATGGGAGGCGGGGTGGGGTGTCTGGGTGAGAATGGGAAGTGGGATGAGGGGTCTGGGTGAGAATGAGAGGCAGGGTGGGGGGTCTGGGTAAGAATGGGAGGTGGGGTGAGGGGTCTGGGTGAGAATGGGAGGCGGGTTCAGGGGTCTTGGTGAGAATGGGAGATGGGGTGAGGGGTCTGGGTGAGAATGGGAGATGGGGTGAGGGGTCTGGGTGAGAATGGGAGATGGGGTGAGGGGTCTGGGTGAGAATGGGAGGCAGGGTGAGGGATCTGGGTGAGAATGGGAGGTGGGGTGAGGGGTCTGGGTGAGAATGGGAGACAGGGTGAGGGGTCTGGGTGAGAATGGGAGGCGGCTTGAGAAGTCTGGGTGAGAATGGGAGACGGTGAGGGTCTGGGTGAGAATGGGAGGCGGGTTGAGGGGTCTAGGTGAGAATGGGAGATGGGGTGAGGGGTCTGGGTGAGAATGGAAGATGGGGTGAGGGTTCTGGGTGAGAATGGGAGATGGGGTGAGGGGTCTGGGTGAGAATGGGAGATGGGATGAGGGGTCTGGGTGAGAATGGGAGGCGGGATGAGGGGTCTGGGTGAGAATGGGAGGCGGGGTGAGGAGTCTGGGTGAGAATGGGAGGTGGGGTGACGGGGCTGGGTGAGAATGGGAGCCAGGGTGAGGGGTCTGGGTGAGAATGGGAGATGGGGTGAGGGGTCTGGGTGAGAATGGGAGGTGGCTTCAGGGGTCTGGGTGAGAATGGGAGACGGTGAGAGGTCTGGGTGAGAATGGGAGGCAGGGTGAGGGGTCTGGGTGAGAATGGGAGGCAAGGTGAGGGGTCTGGGTGAGAATGGGAGGTGGGGTGACGGGTCTGGGTGAGAATGGGAGGTGGGTTGAGGGGTCTGGGTGAGAATGGGAGCCAGGGTGAGGGGTCTAGGTGAGAATAGGAGTCGGGGTGAGGGGTCTGGGTGAGAATGGGAGGCAGGGTGAGGGATCTGGGTGAGAATGGGAGGTGGGGTAAGGGGTCTGGGTGAGAATGGGAGATGGGGTGAGGGGTCTGGGTGAGAATGGGAGGTGGTTTGAGGGGTCTGGGTGGGAATGGGACACAGGGTGAGGGGTCTGGGTGAGAATGGGAGACAGGGTGAGGTGTCTGGGTGAGAATGGGAGGCGGGGTGGGGTGTCTGGGTGAGAATGGGAGGCGGGTTCAGGGATCTGGGTGAGAATGGGAGATGGGGTGAGGGGTCTGGGTAAGAATGGGAGGTGGGGTGACGGGTCTGGGTGAGAATGGGAGGCGGGTTCAGGGGTCTGGGTGAGAATGGGAGATGGGGTGAGGGGTCTGGGTGAGAATGGGAGGCAGGGTGAGGGATCCCGGTGAGAATAGGAGGTGGGTGAGGGGTCTGGGTGAGAATGGGAGATGGGGTGAGGGGTCTGGGTGAGAATGGGAGGTGGCTTGAGGGGTCAGGATGAGAATGGGAGACAGGGTGAGGGGTCTGGGTGAGAATGGGAGTCGGGGTGGGGTGTCTGGGTGAGAATGGGAGGTGGGATGAGGGGTCTGGGTGAGAATGGGAGGTGGCTTGAGAAGTCTGGGTGAGAATGGGAGACGGTGAGGGTCTGGGTGAGAATGGGAGGCGGGGTGAGGGGTCTAGGTGAGAATGGGAAATGGGGTGAGGGGTCTGGGTGAGAATGGGAGATGGGGTGAGGGGTCTGGGTGAGAATGGGAGATGGGGTGAGGGGTCTGGGTGAGAATGGGAGGTGGGGTGAGGGGTCTGGGTGAGAATGGAAGATGGGGTGAGGGGTCTGGGTGAGAATGGGAGATGGGGTGAGGGGTCTGGGTGAGAATGGGAGATGGGGTGAGGGGTCTGGGTGAGAATGGGAGGCGGGGTGAGGAGTCTGGGTGAGAATGGGAGGTGGCTTGAGGGATCTGGGTGAGAATGGGAGACGGTGAGAGGTCCGGGTGAGAATGGGAGGCAGGGTAAGGGGTCTGGGTGAGAATGGGAGGCAAGGTGAGGCGTCTGGGTGAGAATGGGAGGTGGGGTGACGGGTCTGGGTGAGAATGGGAGATGGGTTGAGGGGTCTGGGTGAGAATGGGAGCCAGGGTGAGGGGTCTGGGTGAGAATGGGAGTCGGGGTGAGGGGTCTGGGTGAGAATGGGAGGCAGGGTGAGGGATCTAGGTGAGAATGGGAGGTGGGGTGAGGGGTCTGGGTTAGAATGGGAGGTGGGGTGAGGGGTCTGGGTGAGAATGGGAGGCGGGTTCAGGGGTCTTGGTGAGAATGGGAGATGGGGTGAGGGGTCTGGGTGAGAATGGGAGATGGGGTGAGGGGTCTGGGTGAGAATGGGAGATGGGGTGAGGGGTCTGGGTGAGAATGGGAGGCAGGGTGAGGGATCTGGGTGAGAATGGGAGGTGGGGTGAGGGGTCTGGGTGAGAATGGGAGACAGGGTGAGGGGTCTGGGTGAGAATGGGAGGCGGCTTGAGAAGTCTGGGTGAGAATGGGAGACGGTGAGGGTCTGGGTGAGAATGGGAGGCGGGTTGAGGGGTCTAGGTGAGAATGGGAGATGGGGTGAGGGGTCTGGGTGAGAATGGAAGATGGGGTGAGGGTTCTGGGTGAGAATGGGAGATGGGGTGAGGGGTCTGGGTGAGAATGGGAGATGGGATGAGGGGTCTGGGTGAGAATGGGAGGCGGGGTGAGGAGTCTGGGTGAGAATGGGAGGTGGGGTGACGGGGCTGGGTGAGAATGGGAGCCAGGGTGAGGGGTCTGGGTGAGAATGGGAGATGGGGTGAGGGGTCTGGGTGAGAATGGGAGGTGGCTTCAGGGGTCTGGGTGAGAATGGGAGACGGTGAGAGGTCTGGGTGAGAATGGGAGGCAGGGTGAGGGGTCTGGGTGAGAATGGGAGGCAAGGTGAGGGGTCTGGGTGAGAATGGGAGGTGGGGTGACGGGTCTGGGTGAGAATGGGAGGTGGGTTGAGGGGTCTGGGTGAGAATGGGAGCCAGGGTGAGGGGTCTAGGTGAGAATAGGAGTCGGGGTGAGGGGTCTGGGTGAGAATGGGAGGCAGGGTGAGGGATCTGGGTGAGAATGGGAGGTGGGGTAAGGGGTCTGGGTGAGAATGGGAGATGGGGTGAGGGGTCTGGGTGAGAATGGGAGGTGGTTTGAGGGGTCTGGGTGGGAATGGGACACAGGGTGAGGGGTCTGGGTGAGAATGGGAGACAGGGTGAGGGGTCTGGGTGAGAATGGGAGGCGGGGTGGGGTGTCTGGGTGAGAATGGGAGGCGGGTTCAGGGATCTGGGTGAGAATGGGAGATGGGGTGAGGGGTCTGGGTAAGAATGGGAGGTGGGGTGACGGGTCTGGGTGAGAATGGGAGGCGGGTTCAGGGGTCTGGGTGAGAATGGGAGATGGGGTGAGGGGTCTGGGTGAGAATGGGAGGCAGGGTGAGGGATCCCGGTGAGAATAGGAGGTGGGTGAGGGGTCTGGGTGAGAATGGGAGATGGGGTGAGGGGTCTGGGTGAGAATGGGAGGTGGCTTGAGGGGTCAGGATGAGAATGGGAGACAGGGTGAGGGGTCTGGGTGAGAATGGGAGTCGGGGTGGGGTGTCTGGGTGAGAATGGGAGGTGGGATGAGGGGTCTGGGTGAGAATGGGAGGTGGCTTGAGAAGTCTGGGTGAGAATGGGAGACGGTGAGGGTCTGGGTGAGAATGGGAGGCGGGGTGAGGGGTCTAGGTGAGAATGGGAAATGGGGTGAGGGGTCTGGGTGAGAATGGGAGATGGGGTGAGGGGTCTGGGTGAGAATGGGAGATGGGGTGAGGGGTCTGGGTGAGAATGGGAGGTGGGGTGAGGGGTCTGGGTGAGAATGGAAGATGGGGTGAGGGGTCTGGGTGAGAATGGGAGATGGGGTGAGGGGTCTGGGTGAGAATGGGAGATGGGGTGAGGGGTCTGGGTGAGAATGGGAGGCGGGGTGAGGAGTCTGGGTGAGAATGGGAGGTGGCTTGAGGGATCTGGGTGAGAATGGGAGACGGTGAGAGGTCCGGGTGAGAATGGGAGGCAGGGTAAGGGGTCTGGGTGAGAATGGGAGGCAAGGTGAGGCGTCTGGGTGAGAATGGGAGGTGGGGTGACGGGTCTGGGTGAGAATGGGAGATGGGTTGAGGGGTCTGGGTGAGAATGGGAGCCAGGGTGAGGGGTCTGGGTGAGAATGGGAGTCGGGGTGAGGGGTCTGGGTGAGAATGGGAGGCAGGGTGAGGGATCTAGGTGAGAATGGGAGGTGGGGTGAGGGGTCTGGGTGAGAATGGGAGATGGGGTGAGGGGTCTAGGTGAGAATGGGAAATGGGGTGAGGGGTCTGGGTGAGAATGGGAGATGGGGTGAGGGGTCTGGGTGAGAATGGGAGATGGGGTGAGGAGTCTGGGTGAGAATGGGAGGTGGGGTGACGGGGCTGGGTGAGAATGGGAGCCAGGGTGAGGGGTCTGGGTGAGAATGGGAGATGGGGTGAGGGGTCTGGGTGAGAATGGGAGGTGGCTTCAGGGGTCTGGGTGAGAATGGGAGACGGTGAGAGGTCTGGGTGAGAATGGGAGGCAGGGTGAGGGGTCTGGGTGAGAATGGGAGGCAAGGTGAGGGGTCTGGGTGAGAATGGGAGGTGGGGTGACGGGTCTGGGTGAGAATGGGAGGTGGGTTGAGGGGTCTGGGTGAGAATGGGAGCCAGGGTGAGGGGTCTAGGTGAGAATAGGAGTCGGGGTGAGGGGTCTGGGTGAGAATGGGAGGCAGGGTGAGGGATCTGGGTGAGAATGGGAGGTGGGGTAAGGGGTCTGGGTGAGAATGGGAGATGGGGTGAGGGGTCTGGGTGAGAATGGGAGGTGGTTTGAGGGGTCTGGGTGGGAATGGGAGACAGGGTGAGGGGTCTGGGTGAGAATGGGAGACAGGGTGAGGGGTCTGGGTGAGAATGGGAGGCGGGGTGGGGTGTCTGGGTGAGAATGGGAGGCGGGTTCAGGGATCTGGGTGAGAATGGGAGATGGGGTGAGGGGTCTGGGTAAGAATGGGAGGTGGGGTGACGGGTCTGGGTGAGAATGGGAGGCTGGTTCAGGGGTCTGGGTGAGAATGGGAGATGGGGTGAGGGGTCTGGGTGAGAATGGGAGGCAGGGTGAGGGATCCCGGTGAGAATAGGAGGTGGGTGAGGGGTCTGGGTGAGAATGGGAGATGGGGTGAGGGGTCTGGGTGAGAATGGGAGGTGGCTTGAGGGGTCAGGATGAGAATGGGAGACAGGATGAGGGGTCTGGGTGAGAATGGGAGTCGGGGTGGGGTGTCTGGGTGAGAATGGGAGGTGGGATGAGGGGTCTGGGTGAGAATGGGAGGTGGCTTGAGAAGTCTGGGTGAGAATGGGAGACGGTGAGGGTCTGGGTGAGAATGGGAGGCGGGGTGAGGGGTCTAGGTGAGAATGGGAAATGGGGTGAGGGGTCTGGGTGAGAATGGGAGATGGGGTGAGGGGTCTGGGTGAGAATGGGAGATGGGGTGAGGGGTCTGGGTGAGAATGGGAGATGGGGTGAGGGGTCTGGGTGAGAATGGAAGATGGGGTGAGGGGTCTGGGTGAGAATGGGAGATGGGGTGAGGGGTCTGGGTGAGAATGGGAGATGGGGTGAGGGGTCTGGGTGAGAATGGGAGGCGGGGTGAGGAGTCTGGGTGAGAATGGGAGGTGGCTTGAGGGATCTGGGTGAGAATGGGAGACGGTGAGAGGTCCGGGTGAGAATGGGAGGCAGGGTAAGGGGTCTGGGTGAGAATGGGAGGCAAGGTGAGGCGTCTGGGTGAGAATGGGAGGTGGGGTGACTGGTCTGGGTGAGAATGGGAGGTGGGTTGAGGGGTCTGGGTGAGAATGGGAGCCAGGGTGAGGGGTCTGGGTGAGAATGGGAGTCGGGTTGAGGGGTCTGGGTGAGAATGGGAGGCAGGGTGAGGGATCTGGGTGAGAATGGGAGGTGGGGTGAGGGGTCTGGGTGAGAATGGGAGATGGGGTGAGGGGTCTGGGTGAGAATGGGAGATGGGGTGAGGGGTCTGGGTGAGAATGGGAGGCGGGGTGGGGTGTCTGGGTGAGAATGGGAAGTGGGATGAGGGGTCTGGGTGAGAATGAGAGGCAGGGTGGGGTGTCTGGGTAAGAATGGGAGGTGGGGTGAGGGGTCTGGGTGAGAATGGGAGGTGGGGTGAGGGGTCTGAGTGAGAATGGGATGCAGGGTGAGGGGTCTGGGTGAGAATGGGAGGTGGGTTGAGGTGTCTGGGTGAGAATGGGAGATGGGGTGAGGGCTGAAACTTTATTGCTGGAACAGCACAGCAGGTCAGGCAGCATCTAGGGAACAGAAGATTCGACGTTTCGGGCACATGCCCTTCTTCAGGAATGAGCAGAGAGTGTTCAGCAGGAGAAGATAAAAGGTAGGGAGGAGGGACTTGGAGGAGGGGCATTGGAAATGTGATAGGTGGAAAGAGGTCAAGGTGAGGGTGATAGGTCGGAGTAGGGTGGAGGCGGAGAGGTCAAGAAGAAGACTGCAGGTCAGGAAGGCGGTGCCGGGCTAGAGGGATTTGGCTGAGACAAGGTGGGGGGAGGGGGGATGAAGAAACTGGTGAAGTCCAAGTTCATCCCCTGTGGTTGGAGGGTTCCCAGTCGGAAGATAAGACGCTCCTCCTCCGACCGTCGCGTTGTTGTGGTTTGGCGGTGGATGAGTCCAATGACCTGCATATCCTCGGTGGAGTGGGAGGGGGAGTTGAAATGCTGTGCTACAGGGTGATTGGGTTGGTTCGTCCGGGTGGCCCAGAGGTGCTCTCTGAATCGCTCCGCAAGTAGGCGGCCTGTCTCCCCAATATAGAGGAGGCCACACCGGCTGCAGCGGATGCAGTAGATAATGTGGGTGGAGGTGCAGGTGAATCTGTGGCGGATATGGAAGTTTCCTTTGGGGCCTTGGAGAGAAGTGAGGGGGGAGGTGTGGGCGCAAGTGTTGCACCTCCTGCGGTTGCAAGGGAAGGTGCCGGGAGTGGAGGTTGGGTTGGTGGGGGGTATGGATCTGACAAGGGAGTCGCGGAGGGAGTGGTCTCTACGGAAAGCTGATAGAGGAGGGGAGGGAAATATATCCTTGGTGGTGGGGTCCGTTTGGAGGTGGCGGAAGTGACGGCGGATGATGCGCTGTACATGGAGATTGGTGGGGTGGTAGGTGAGGACCAGTGGGGTTCTGTCCTGGTGGCGGTTGGAGGGGCGGGGCTCAAGGGCGGAGGAGCGGGAAGTGGAGGAGATGCAGTGGAGGGCATCGTCGATCACGTCGGGGGGGAAATTGCGGTCCTTGAAGAAGGAGGCCGTCTGTGTTGTGCGTATTTTGAACTGGTCCTCCTGGGAGCAGATGTGGCGGAGACGAAGGAATTGGGAGAATGGGATGGCGTTTTTACAGGGGGCGGGGTGGGAGGAGGTGTAATCCAGGTAGCTGTGGGAGTCGGTCGGTTTGTAGTAGATGTCCGTGTTGATTCGGGCGTCTGAGATAGAAACAGAAAGGTCTAGGAAGGGGAGGGAGGAATCCGAGACTGTCCAGGTGAATTTGAGGTCGGGGTGGAAGGTGTTAGTGTAGTGGATGAACTGTTCAACCTCCTCGTGGGAGCACGAGGTAGCGCCGATACAGTCATCAATGTAGCGGAGGAAAAGATGGGGGGTGGGGCCAGTGTAGTTGCGGAAGATGGATTGTTCCACATACCCTATGAAGAGGCAGGCATAGCTGGGGCCCATGCAGGTAGGGGTCTGGGAGAGAATGGGAGGCGGCTTGAGGGGTCTGGGTGAGAATGGGACGCGGGGTGAGGGGTCTGGGTGAGAATGGGAGGCGGGGTGAGGGGTCTGGGTGAGAATGGGAGATGGGGGGAGGGGTCTGGGTGAGAATCGGAGGTGGCTTGAGGGGTCTGTGTGTGAATGGGAGATGGGGTGAGGGGTCTGGGTGAGAATGGGAGGTAGGGTGAGGGGTCTGGGTGAGAATGGGAGGTGGGGTGACGGGTCTGGGTGAGAATGGGAGGTGGGTTGAGGGGTCTGGGTGAGAATGGAAGCCAGGGTGAGAGGTCTGGGTGAGAATGGGAGTCGGGGTGAGGGGTCTGGGTGAGAATGGGAGGCAGGGTGAGGGGTCTGGGTGAGAATGGGAGGCAAGGTGAGGGGTCTGGGTGAGAATGGGAGGTGGGGTGACGGGTCTGGGTGAGAATGGGAGGCGGGTTCAGGGGTCTGGGTGAGAATGGGAGATGGGGTGAGGGGTCTGGGTGAGAATGGAAGGTGGGTTGAGGGGTCTGGTTGAGAATGGGAGATGGGGTGAGGGGTCTGGGAGAGAATGGGAGGCGGCTTGAGGGGTCTGGGTGAGAATGGGAGCCGGGGTGAGGGGTCTAGGTGAGAATGGGAGATGGGGTGAGGGGTCTGGGTGAGAATGGGAGGCAAGGTGAGGGGTCTAGGTGAGAATGGGAGACGGTGAGAGGTCTGGGTGAGAATTGGAAGCAAGGTGAGGGGTAAGGGTGAGAATGGGAGGTGGGGTGAGGGGTCTGGGTGAGAATGGGAGGTGGGGTGAGGGATCTCGGTGAGAGTGGGAGGTGGGGATGAGGGATCTGGGTGAGAATGGGAGGTGGGCTGAGGGGTCTGGGTGAGAATGGGAGATGGGGTGAGGGGTCTGGGTGAGAATGGGAGGTGGGGTGAGGGGTCTGGGTGAGAATGGGAGGTGGCTTGAGGGGTCTGGGTGAGAATGGGAGACGGTGAGAGGTTTGGGTGAGAATGGGAGGCAGGGTGAGGGGTCTGGGTGAGAATGGGAGGCAAGGTGAGGGGTCTGGGTGAGAATGGGAGGCGGGTTCAGGGGTCTGGGTGAGAATGGGAGGTGGGGTGAGGGGTCTGGGTGAGAATGGGAGTCGGGGTGAGGGGTCTGGGTGAGAATGGGAGGCAGGGTGAGGGATCTGGGTGAGAATGGGAGGTGGGGTGAGGGGTCTGGGTGAGAATGGGAGATGGGGTGAGGTGTCTGGGTGAGAATGGGAGGTGGCTTGAGGGGTCTGGGTGAGAATGGGAGACAGGGTGAGGGGTCTGGGTGAGAATGGGAGGCGGGGTGGGGTGTCTGGGTGAGAATGGGAGGTGGGATGAGGGGTCTGGGTGAGAATGGGAGGTGGATTGAGAAGTCTGGGTGAGAATGGGAGACGGTGAGGGTCTGGGTGAGAATGGGAGGAGGGGTGAGGAGTCTAGGTGAGAATGGGAGGTGGGGTGAGGGGTCTGGGTGAGAATGGGAGGTGGCTTGAGGGGTCTGGGTGAGAATGGGAGACGGTGAGAGGTTTGGGTGAGAATGGGAGGCAGGGTGATGGGTCTGGGTGAGAATGGGAGGCAAGGTGAGGGGTCTGGGTGAGAATGGGAGGTGGGGTGACGGGTCTGGGTGAGAAAGGGAGGCGGGTTCAGGGGTCTGGGTGAGAATGGGAGGTGGGGTGAGGGGTCTGGGTGAGAATGGGAGTCGGGGTGAGGGGTCTGGGTGAGAATGGGAGGCAGGGTGAGGGATCTGGGTGAGAATGGGAGGTGGGGTGAGGGGTCTGGGTGAGAATGGGAGATGGGGTGAGGGGTCTGGGTGAGAATGGGAGGTGGCTTGAGGGGTCTGGGTGAGAATGGGAGACAGGGTGAGGGGTCTGGGTGAGAATGGGAGGCGGGGTGGGGTGTCTGGGTGAGAATGGGAGGTGGATTGAGAAGTCTGGGTGAGAATGGGAGACGGTGAGGGTCTGGGTGAGAATAGGAGGCGGGGTGAGGAGTCTAGGTGAGAATGGGAGATGGGGTGAGGGGTCTGGGTGAGAATGGGAGATGGGGTGAGGGGTCTGGGTGAGAATGGAAGATGGGGTGAGGGTTCTGGTTGAGAAAGGGAGATGGGGTGAGGGGTCTGGGTGAGAATGGGAGATGGGGTGAGGGGTCTGGGTGAGAATGGGAGGCGGGGTGAGGGGTCTGGGTGAGAATGGGAGGTGGCTTGAGGGATCTGGGTGCGAATGGGAGACAGTGAGGTCTGGGTGAGAATGGGAGGCAGGGTGAGGGGTCTGGGTGAGAACGTGAGACAAGGTGAGGGGTCTGGGAGAGAATGGGAGGTGGGGTGACGGGTCTGGCTGAGAATGGGAGGCGGGTTGAGGGTTTGGGTGACAATAGGAGCCAGGGTGAGGGGTCTGGGTGAGAATGGGAGTCGGGGTGAGGGGTCTGGGTGAGAATGGGAGGCAGGGTGAGGGATCTGGGTGAGAATGGGAGGTGGAGTGAGGGGTCTGGGTGAGAATGGGAGGTGGGGTGAGGGGTCTGGGTGAGAATGGGATGCAGGTTGAGTGGTCTGGGTGAGAATGGGAGATGGAGTGAGGGGTCTGGGTGAGAATGGAAGGTGGGTTGAGGGGTCTGGGTGTGAATGGGAGATGAGGTGAGGGGTCTGGGAGACAATGGGAGGCGGCTTGAGGGGTCTGGGTGAGAATGGGACGCGGGGTGAGGGGTCTGGGTGAGAATGGGAGGCGGGGTGAGGGGTCTGGGTGAGAATGGGGGATAGGGTGAGGGGTCTGGGTGAGAATGGGAGATGGGGTGAGGGGTCTGGGTGAGAATGGGAGGCGGGGTGAGGGGTCTGGGTGAGAATGGGAGGCGGCTTGAGGGGTCTGGGTGAGAATGGGACGCGGGGTGAGGGGTCTGGGTGAGAATGGGAGGCGGCGTGAGGGGTCTAGGTGAGAATGGGAGATGGGGTGGGGGGTCTGTGTGAGAATGGGAGGTGGCTTGAGAAGTCTGGGTGAGAATGGGAGACAGGGTGAGGGTCTGGGTGAGAATGGGAGGTGGCTTGAGAAGTCTGGGTGAGAATGGGAGACAGGGTGAGGGTCTGGGTGAGAATGGGAGACGGGGTGAGGGGTCTAGGTGAGAATGGGAGATGGGGTGAGGGGTCTGGTTGAGAATGGGAGGTAGCTTGAGGGGTCTGGGTGAGAATGGGAGACAGGGTGAGGGTCTGGGTGAGAATGGGGGATAGGGTGAGGGGTCTGGGTGAGAATGGGAGGTGGAGTGAGGGGTCTGGGTGAGAATGGGAGGTGGGGTGAGGGGTCTGGGTGAGAATGGGAGGCGGGTTGTGGGGTCTGGGTGAGAATGGGAGGTGGGTTGAGGGGTCTGGATGAGAATGGGAGGCGGGTTGAGGGGTCTGGGTGAGAATGGGAGGTGGGGTGAGGGGTCTGGGTGAGAATGGGAGGTGGTGTGAGGGGTCTGTGTGAGAATGGGAGGTGGGTTGAGGGGTCAGAATGAGAGTGGGAGACAAGGTAGGGGTCTGGGTGAGAATGGGAGGTGGAGTGAGGGGTCTGGGTGAGAATGGGAGGTGGGGTGAGGGGTCTGGGTGAGAATGGGAGGTGGGGTGAGGGGTCTGGGTGAGAATGGGAGGTGGGGTGAGGGGTCTGGGTGAGAATGGGAGGTGGGGTGAGGGGTCTGGGTGAGAATGGGAGGCGGGGTGAGGGGTCTGGGTGAGAATGGGAGGCGGCTTGAGGGGTCTGGGTGAGAATGGGACGCGGGGTGAGGGGTCTGGGTGAGAATGGGAGGCGGCGTGAGGGGTCTAGGTGAGAATGGGAGATGGGGTGGGGGGTCTGTGTGAAAATGGGAGGTGGGTTGAGAAGTCTGGGTGAGAATGGGAGACAGGGTGAGGGTCTGGGTGAGAATGGGAGGGGGGTGAGGGGTCTAGGTGAGAATGGGAGATGGGGTGAGGGGTCTGGTTGAGAATGGGAGGTAGCTTGAGGAGTCTGGGTGAGAATGGGAGACAGGGTGAGGGTCTGGGTGAGAATGGGAGGTAGGGTGAGGGGTCTGGGTGAGAATGGGGGATAGGGTGAGGGGTCTGGGTGAGAATGGGAGGTGGAGTGAGGGGTCTGGGTGAGAATGGGAGGTGGGGTGAGGGTTCTGGGTGAGAATGGGAGGCGGGTTCAGGGGTCTGGGTGAGAATGGGAGGTGGGGTGAGGGGTCTGGGTGAGAATGGGAGTCGGGGTGAGGGGTCTGGGTGAGAATGGGAGGCAGGGTGAGGGATCTGGGTGAGAATGGGAGGTGGGGTGAGGGGTCTGGGTGAGAATGGGAGATGGGGTGAGGTGTCTGGGTGAGAATGGGAGGTGGCTTGAGGGGTCTGGGTGAGAATGGGAGACAGGGTGAGGGGTCTGGGTGAGAATGGGAGGCGGGGTGGGGTGTCTGGGTGAGAATGGGAGGTGGGATGAGGGGTCTGGGTGAGAATGGGAGGTGGATTGAGAAGTCTGGGTGAGAATGGGAGACGGTGAGGGTCTGGGTGAGAATGGGAGGAGGGGTGAGGAGTCTAGGTGAGAATGGGAGGTGGGGTGAGGGGTCTGGGTGAGAATGGGAGGTGGCTTGAGGGGTCTGGGTGAGAATGGGAGACGGTGAGAGGTTTGGGTGAGAATGGGAGGCAGGGTGATGGGTCTGGGTGAGAATGGGAGGCAAGGTGAGGGGTCTGGGTGAGAATGGGAGGTGGGGTGACGGGTCTGGGTGAGAAAGGGAGGCGGGTTCAGGGGTCTGGGTGAGAATGGGAGGTGGGGTGAGGGGTCTGGGTGAGAATGGGAGTCGGGGTGAGGGGTCTGGGTGAGAATGGGAGGCAGGGTGAGGGATCTGGGTGAGAATGGGAGGTGGGGTGAGGGGTCTGGGTGAGAATGGGAGATGGGGTGAGGGGTCTGGGTGAGAATGGGAGGTGGCTTGAGGGGTCTGGGTGAGAATGGGAGACAGGGTGAGGGGTCTGGGTGAGAATGGGAGGCGGGGTGGGGTGTCTGGGTGAGAATGGGAGGTGGATTGAGAAGTCTGGGTGAGAATGGGAGACGGTGAGGGTCTGGGTGAGAATAGGAGGCGGGGTGAGGAGTCTAGGTGAGAATGGGAGATGGGGTGAGGGGTCTGGGTGAGAATGGGAGATGGGGTGAGGGGTCTGGGTGAGAATGGAAGATGGGGTGAGGGTTCTGGTTGAGAAAGGGAGATGGGGTGAGGGGTCTGGGTGAGAATGGGAGATGGGGTGAGGGGTCTGGGTGAGAATGGGAGGCGGGGTGAGGGGTCTGGGTGAGAATGGGAGGTGGCTTGAGGGATCTGGGTGCGAATGGGAGACAGTGAGGTCTGGGTGAGAATGGGAGGCAGGGTGAGGGGTCTGGGTGAGAACGTGAGACAAGGTGAGGGGTCTGGGAGAGAATGGGAGGTGGGGTGACGGGTCTGGCTGAGAATGGGAGGCGGGTTGAGGGTTTGGGTGACAATAGGAGCCAGGGTGAGGGGTCTGGGTGAGAATGGGAGTCGGGGTGAGGGGTCTGGGTGAGAATGGGAGGCAGGGTGAGGGATCTGGGTGAGAATGGGAGGTGGAGTGAGGGGTCTGGGTGAGAATGGGAGGTGGGGTGAGGGGTCTGGGTGAGAATGGGATGCAGGTTGAGTGGTCTGGGTGAGAATGGGAGATGGAGTGAGGGGTCTGGGTGAGAATGGAAGGTGGGTTGAGGGGTCTGGGTTTGAATGGGAGATGAGGTGAGGGGTCTGGGAGACAATGGGAGGCGGCTTGAGGGGTCTGGGTGAGAATGGGACGCGGGGTGAGGGGTCTGGGTGAGAATGGGAGGCGGGGTGAGGGGTCTGGGTGAGAATGGGGGATAGGGTGAGGGGTCTGGGTGAGAATGGGAGATGGGGTGAGGGGTCTGGGTGAGAATGGGAGGCGGGGTGAGGGGTCTGGGTGAGAATGGGAGGCGGCTTGAGGGGTCTGGGTGAGAATGGGACGCGGGGTGAGGGGTCTGGGTGAGAATGGGAGGCGGCGTGAGGGGTCTAGGTGAGAATGGGAGATGGGGTGGGGGGTCTGTGTGAGAATGGGAGGTGGCTTGAGAAGTCTGGGTGAGAATGGGAGACAGGGTGAGGGTCTGGGTGAGAATGGGAGGTGGCTTGAGAAGTCTGGGTGAGAATGGGAGACAGGGTGAGGGTCTGGGTGAGAATGGGAGACGGGGTGAGGGGTCTAGGTGAGAATGGGAGATGGGGTGAGGGGTCTGGTTGAGAATGGGAGGTAGCTTGAGGGGTCTGGGTGAGAATGGGAGACAGGGTGAGGGTCTGGGTGAGAATGGGGGATAGGGTGAGGGGTCTGGGTGAGAATGGGAGGTGGAGTGAGGGGTCTGGGTGAGAATGGGAGGTGGGGTGAGGGGTCTGGGTGAGAATGGGAGGCGGGTTGTGGGGTCTGGGTGAGAATGGGAGGTGGGTTGAGGGGTCTGGATGAGAATGGGAGGCGGGTTGAGGGGTCTGGGTGAGAATGGGAGGTGGGGTGAGGGGTCTGGGTGAGAATGGGAGGTGGTGTGAGGGGTCTGTGTGAGAATGGGAGGTGGGTTGAGGGGTCAGAATGAGAGTGGGAGACAAGGTAGGGGTCTGGGTGAGAATGGGAGGTGGAGTGAGGGGTCTGGGTGAGAATGGGAGGTGGGGTGAGGGGTCTGGGTGAGAATGGGAGGTGGGGTGAGGGGTCTGGGTGAGAATGGGAGGTGGGGTGAGGGGTCTGGGTGAGAATGGGAGGTGGGGTGAGGGGTCTGGGTGAGAATGGGAGGCGGGGTGAGGGGTCTGGGTGAGAATGGGAGGCGGCTTGAGGGGTCTGGGTGAGAATGGGACGCGGGGTGAGGGGTCTGGGTGAGAATGGGAGGCGGCGTGAGGGGTCTAGGTGAGAATGGGAGATGGGGTGGGGGGTCTGTGTGAAAATGGGAGGTGGGTTGAGAAGTCTGGGTGAGAATGGGAGACAGGGTGAGGGTCTGGGTGAGAATGGGAGGGGGGTGAGGGGTCTAGGTGAGAATGGGAGATGGGGTGAGGGGTCTGGTTGAGAATGGGAGGTAGCTTGAGGAGTCTGGGTGAGAATGGGAGACAGGGTGAGGGTCTGGGTGAGAATGGGAGGTAGGGTGAGGGGTCTGGGTGAGAATGGGGGATAGGGTGAGGGGTCTGGGTGAGAATGGGAGGTGGAGTGAGGGGTCTGGGTGAGAATGGGAGGTGGGGTGAGGGTTCTGGGTGAGAATGGGAGGCGGGTTGTGGGGTCTGGGTGAGAATGGGAGGTGGGTTGAGGGGTCTGGATGAGAATGGGAGGTGGAGTGAGGGGTCTGGGTGAGGTGGGGTGAGGGGTCTGGGTGAGAATGGGAGATGGGGTGGAGAGTCTGGGTGAGAATGGGATGCAGGGTGAGGGGTCTGGGTGAGAATGGGAGGTGGGGTGAGGGGTCTGTGTGAGAATGGGAGGTGGGTTGAGGGGTCAGAATGAGAGTGGGAGACAAGGTGAGGGGTCTGTGTGAGAATGGGAGGTAGAGTGAGGGGTCTGGGTGAGAATGGGAGGTGGGGTGAGGGGTCTGGGTGAGAATGGGAGGTGGGGTGAGGGGTCTGGGTGAGAATGGGATGCAGGATGAGGGGTCTGGGTGAGAATGGGAGGTGGGGTGAGGGGTCTGGGTGAGAATGGGAGGTGGGGTGAGGGGCCTGGGTGAGAATGGGAGCTGGGGTGAGGGGTCTGGGTGAGAATGGGAGGTGGGGTGAGGGGTCTGGGTGAGAATGGGAGGTGGGGTGAGGGGTCTGGGTGAGAATGGGAGGTGGAGTGAGGGGTCTGGGTGAGAATGGGAGGTGGAGTGAGGGGTCTGGGTGAGAATGGGAGGTGGGGCGAGGGATCTGGGTGAGAATGGGAGATGGGGCGAGGGGTCTGGTTGAGAATGGGAGGTGGGGTGAGGGGTCTGGGTGAGAATGGGAGGTGGAGCGAGGGGTCTAGGTGAGAATGGGAGGTGGGGCGAGGGGTCTGGGTGAGAATGGGAGGTGGAGTGAGGGGTCTGGGTGAGAATGGGAGGTGGGGTGAGGGGTCTGGGTGAGAATGGGAGGTGGAGTAAGGTGTCTGGGTGAGAATGGGAGGTGGAGTGAGGGGTCTGTGTGAGAATGGGAGGTGGGGCGAGGGTTCTGGGTGAGAATGGGGGATCGGGTGAGGGGTCTGGGTGAGAATGGGAGGTGGAGTGAGGGGTCTGGGTGAGAATGGGAGGTGGGGTGAGGGGTCTGGGTGAGAATGGGAGGCGGGTTGTGGGGTCTGGGTGAGAATGGGAGGTGGGTTGAGGGGTCTGGATGAGAATGGGAGGCGGGTTGAGGGGTCTGGGTGAGAATGGGAGGTGGGGTGAGGGGTCTGGGTGAGAATGGGAGATGGGGTGGAGAGTCTGGGTGAGAATGGGATGCAGGGTGAGGGGTCTGGGTGAGAATGGGAGGTGGTGTGAGGGGTCTGTGTGAGAATGGGAGGTGGGTTGAGGGGTCAGAATGAGAGTGGGAGACAAGGTAGGGGTCTGGGTGAGAATGGGAGGTGGAGTGAGGGGTCTGGGTGAAAATGGGAGGTGGGGTGAGGGGTCTGGGTGAGAATGGGAGGTGGGGTGAGGGGTCTGGGTGAGAATGGGAGGTGGGGTGAGGGGTCTGGGTGAGAATGGGAGGTGGGGTGAGGGGTCTGGGTGAGAATGGGAGGCGGGGTGAGGGGTCTGGGTGAGAATGGGAGGCGGCTTGAGGGGTCTGGGTGAGAATGGGACGCGGGGTGAGGGGTCTGGGTGAGAATGGGAGGCGGCGTGAGGGGTCTAGGTGAGAATGGGAGATGGGGTGGGGGGTCTGTGTGAAAATGGGAGGTGGGTTGAGAAGTCTGGGTGAGAATGGGAGACAGGGTGAGGGTCTGGGTGAGAATGGGAGGCGGGGTGAGGGGTCTAGGTGAGAATGGGAGATGGGGTGAGGGGTCTGGTTGAGAATGGGAGGTAGCTTGAGGAGTCTGGGTGAGAATGGGAGACAGGGTGAGGGTCTGGGTGAGAATGGGAGGTAGGGTGAGGGGTCTGGGTGAGAATGGGGGATAGGGTGAGGGGTCTGGGTGAGAATGGGAGGTGGAGTGAGGGGTCTGGGTGAGAATGGGAGGTGGGGTGAGGGTTCTGGGTGAGAATGGGAGGCGGGTTGTGGGGTCTGGGTGAGAATGGGAGGTGGGTTGAGGGGTCTGGATGAGAATGGGAGGTGGAGTGAGGGGTCTGGGTGAGGTGGGGTGAGGGGTCTGGGTGAGAATGGGAGATGGGGTGGAGAGTCTGGGTGAGAATGGGATGCAGGGTGAGGGGTCTGGGTGAGAATGGGATGCAGGGTGAGGGGTCTGGGTGAGAATGGGAGGTGGGGTGAGGGGTCTGTGTGAGAATGGGAGGTGGGTTGAGGGGTCAGAATGAGAGTGGGAGACAAGGTGAGGGGTCTGTGTGAGAATGGGAGGTAGAGTGAGGGGTCTGGGTGAGAATGGGAGGTGGGGTGAGGGGTCTGGGTGATGATGGGAGGTGGGGTGAGGGGTCTGGGTGAGAATGGGATGCAGGATGAGGGGTCTGGGTGAGAATGGGAGGTGGGGTGAGGGGTCTGGGTGAGAATGGGAGGTGGGGTGAGGGGCCTGGGTGAGAATGGGAGCTGGGGTGAGGGGTCTGGGTGAGAATGGGAGGTGGGGTGAGGGGTCTGGGTGAGAATGGGAGGTGGGGTGAGGGGTCTGGGTGAGAATGGGAGGTGGAGTGAGTGGTCTGGGTGAGAATGGGAGGTGGAGTGAGGGGTCTGGGTGAGAATGGGAGGTGGAGTGAGGGGTCTGGGTGAGAATGGGAGGTGGGGCGAGGGGTCTGGGTGAGAATGGGAGATGGGGCGAGGGGTCTGGTTGAGAATGGGAGGTGGGGTGAGGGGTCTGGGTGAGAATGGGAGGTGGAGCGAGGGGTCTAGGTGAGAATGGGAGGTGGGGCGAGGGGTCTGGGTGAGAATGGGAGGTGGAGTGAGGGGTCTGGGTGAGAATGGGAGGTGGGGTGAGGGGTCTGGGTGAGAATGGGAGGTGGAGTAAGGTGTCTGGGTGAGAATGGGAGGTGGAGTGAGGGGTCTGGGTGAGAATGGGAGGTGGGGCGAGGGGTCTGGGTGAGAATGGGAGATGGGGCGAGGGGTCTGGTTGAGAATGGGAGGTGGGGTGAGGGGTCTGGGTGAGAATGGGAGGTGGAGCGAGGGGTCTAGGTGAGAATGGGAGGTGGGGCGAGGGGTCTGGGTGAGAATGGGAGGTGGAGTGAGGGGTCTGGGTGAGAATGGGAGGTGGGGTGAGGGGTCTGGGTGAGAATGGGAGGTGGAGTAAGGTGTCTGGGTGAGAATGGGAGGTGGAGTGAGGGGTCTGTGTGAGAATGGGAGGTGGGGCGAGGGTTCTGGGTGAGAATGGGGGATAGGGTGAGGGGTCTGGGTGAGAATGGGAGGTGGAGTGAGGGGTCTGGGTGAGAATGGGAGGTGGGGTGAGGGGTCTGGGTGAGAATGGGAGGCGGGTTGTGGGGTCTGGGTGAGAATGGGAGGTGGGTTGAGGGGTCTGGATGAGAATGGGAGGCGGGTTGAGGGGTCTGGGTGAGAATGGGAGGTGGGGTGAGGGGTCTGGGTGAGAATGGGAGATGGGGTGGAGAGTCTGGGTGAGAATGGGATGCAGGGTGAGGGGTCTGGGTGAGAATGGGAGGTGGTGTGAGGGGTCTGTGTGAGAATGGGAGGTGGGTTGAGGGGTCAGAATGAGAGTGGGAGACAAGGTAGGGGTCTGGGTGAGAATGGGAGGTGGAGTGAGGGGTCTGGGTGAGAATGGGAGGTGGGGTGAGGGGTCTGGGTGAGAATGGGAGGTGGGGTGAGGGGTCTGGGTGAGAATGGGAGGTGGGGTGAGGGGTCTGGGTGAGAATGGGAGATGGGGTGAGGGGTCTGGGTGAGAATGGGAGGCGGGGTGAGGGGTCTGGGTGAGAATGGGACGCGGGGTGAGGGGTCTGGGTGAGAATGGGACGCGGGGTGAGGGGTCTGGGTGAGAATGGGAGGCGGCGTGAGGGGTCTAGGTGAGAATGGGAGATGGGGTGGGGGGTCTGTGTGAAAATGGGAGGTGGGTTGAGAAGTCTGGGTGAGAATGGGAGACAGGGTGAGGGTCTGGGTGAGAATGGGAGGCGGGGTGAGGGGTCTAGGTGAGAATGGGAGATGGGGTGAGGGGTCTGGTTGAGAATGGGAGGTAGCTTGAGGAGTCTGGGTGAGAATGGGAGACAGGGTGAGGGTCTGGGTGAGAATGGGAGGTAGGGTGAGGGGTCTGGGTGAGAATGGGGGATAGGGTGAGGGGTCTGGGTGAGAATGGGAGGTGGAGTGAGGGGTCTGGGTGAGAATGGGAGGTGGGGTGAGGGTTCTGGGTGAGAATGGGAGGCGGGTTGTGGGGTCTGGGTGAGAATGGGAGGTGGGTTGAGGGGTCTGGATGAGAATGGGAGGTGGAGTGAGGGGTCTGGGTGAGGTGGGGTGAGGGGTCTGGGTGAGAATGGGAGATGGGGTGGAGAGTCTGGGTGAGAATGGGATGCAGGGTGAGGGGTCTGGGTGAGAATGGGATGCAGGGTGAGCGGTCTGGGTGAGAATGGGAGGTGGGGTGAGGGGTCTGTGTGAGAATGGGAGGTGGGTTGAGGGGTCAGAATGAGAGTGGGAGACAAGGTGAGGGGTCTGTGTGAGAATGGGAGGTAGAGTGAGGGGTCTGGGTGAGAATGGGAGGTGGGGTGAGGGGTCTGGGTGAGAATGGGAGGTGGGGTGAGGGGTCTGGGTGAGAATGGGATGCAGGATGAGGGGTCTGGGTGAGAATGGGAGGTGGGGTGAGGGGTCTGGGTGAGAATGGGAGGTGGGGTGAGGGGCCTGGGTGAGAATGGGAGCTGGGGTGAGGGGTCTGGGTGAGAATGGGAGGTGGGGTGAGGGGTCTGGGTGAGAATGGGAGGTGGGGTGAGGGGTCTGGGTGAGAATGGGAGGTGGAGTGAGTGGTCTGGGTGAGAATGGGAGGTGGAGTGAGGGGTCTGGGTGAGAATGGGAGGTGGAGTGAGGGGTCTGGGTGAGAATGGGAGGTGGGGCGAGGGGTCTGGGTGAGAATGGGAGATGGGGCGAGGGGTCTGGTTGAGAATGGGAGGTGGGGTGAGGGGTCTGGGTGAGAATGGGAGGTGGAGCGAGGGGTCTAGGTGAGAATGGGAGGTGGGGCGAGGGGTCTGGGTGAGAATGGGAGGTGGAGTGAGGGGTCTGGGTGAGAATGGGAGGTGGGGTGAGGGGTCTGGGTGAGAATGGGAGGTGGAGTAAGGTGTCTGGGTGAGAATGGGAGGTGGAGTGAGGGGTCTGGGTGAGAATGGGAGGTGGGGCGAGGGGTCTGGGTGAGAATGGGAGATGGGGCGAGGGGTCTGGTTGAGAATGGGAGGTGGGGTGAGGGGTCTAGGTGAGAATGGGAGGTGGGGCGAGGGGTCTGGGTGAGAATGGGAGGTGGAGTGAGGGGTCTGGGTGAGAATGGGAGGTGGGGTGAGGGGTCTGGGTGAGAATGGGAGGTGGAGTAAGGTGTCTGGGTGAGAATGGGAGGTGGAGTGAGGGGTCTAGGTGAGAATGGGAGGTGGGGCGAGGGGTCTGGGTGAGAATGGGAGGTGGAGTAAGGTGTCTGGGTGAGAATGGGAGGTGGAGTGAGGGGTCTGGGTGAGAATGGGAGGTGGGGTGAGGGGTCTGGGTGAGAATGGGAGGTGGAGTAAGGTGTCTGGGTGAGAATGGGAGGTGGAGTGAGGGGTCTGTGTGAGAATGGGAGGTGGGGCGAGGGGTCTGGGTGAGAATGGGGGATAGGGTGAGGGGTCTGGGTGAGAATGGGAGGTGGAGTGAGGGGTCTGGGTGAGAATGGGAGGTGGGGTGAGGGGTCTGGGTGAGAATGGGAGGCGGGTTGTGGGGTCTGGGTGAGAATGGGAGGTGGGTTGAGGGGTCTGGATGAGAATGGGAGGCGGGTTGAGGGGTCTGGGTGAGAATGGGAGGTGGGGTGAGGGGTCTGGGTGAGAATGGGAGATGGGGTGGAGAGTCTGGGTGAGAATGGGATGCAGGGTGAGGGGTCTGGGTGAGAATGGGAGGTGGTGTGAGGGGTCTGTGTGAGAATGGGAGGTGGGTTGAGGGGTCAGAATGAGCGTGGGAGACAAGGTAGGGGTCTGGGTGAGAATGGGAGGTGGAGTGAGGGGTCTGGGTGAGAATGGGAGGTGGGGTGAGGGGTCTGGGTGAGAATGGGAGGTGGGGTGAGGGGTCTGGGTGAGAATGGGAGGTGGGGTGAGGGGTCTGGGTGAGAATGGGAGGTGGGGTGAGGGGTCTGGGTGAGAATGGGAGGCGGGGTGAGGGGTCTGGGTGAGAATGGGAGGCGGCTTGAGGGGTCTGGGTGAGAATGGGACGCGGGGTGAGGGGTCTGGGTGAGAATGGGAGGCGGCGTGAGGGGTCTAGGTGAGAATGGGAGATGGGGTGGGGGGTCTGTGTGAAAATGGGAGGTGGGTTGAGAAGTCTGGTTGAGAATGGGAGACAGGGTGAGGGTCTGGGTGAGAATGGGAGGCGGGGTGAGGGGTCTAGGTGAGAATGGGAGATAGGGTGAGGGGTCTGGTTGAGAATGGGAGGTAGCTTGAGTCTGGGTGAGAATGGGAGACAGGGTGAGGGTCTGGGTGAGAATGGGAGGTAGGGTGAGGGGTCTGGTTGAGAATGGGGGATAGGGTGAGGGGTCTGGGTGAGAATGGGAGGTGGAGTGAGGGGTCTGGGTGAGAATGGGAGGTGGGGTGAGGGTTCTGGGTGAGAATGGGAGGCGGGTTGTGGGGTCTGGGTGAGAATGGGAGGTGGGTTGAGGGGTCTGGATGAGAATGGGAGGTGGAGTGAGGGGTCTGGGTGAGGTGGGGTGAGGGGTCTGGGTGAGAATGGGAGATGGGGTGGAGAGTCTGGGTGAGAATGGGATGCAGGGTGAGGGGTCTGGGTGAGAATGGGATGCAGGGTGAAGGGTCTGGGTGAGAATGGGCGGTGGGGTGAGGGGTCTGTGTGAGAATGGGAGGTGGGTTGAGGGGTCAGAATGAGAGTGGGAGACAAGGTGAGGGGTCTGTGTGAGAATGGGAGGTAGAGTGAGGGGTCTGGGTGAGAATGGGAGGTGGGGTGAGGGGTCTGGGTGAGAATGGGAGGTGGGGTGAGGGGTCTGGGTGAGAATGGGATGCAGGATGAGGGGTCTGGGTGAGAATGGGAGATGGGGTGAGGGGTCTGGGTGAGAATGGGAGGTGGGGTGAGGGGCCTGGGTGAGAATGGGAGCTGGGGTGAGGGGTCTGGGTGAGAATGGGAGGTGGGGTGAGGGGTCTGGGTGAGAATGGGAGGTGGGGTGAGGGGTCTGGGTGAGAATGGGAGGTGGAGTGAGGGGTCTGGGTGAGAATGGGAGGTGGAGTGAGGGGTCTGGGTGAGAATGGGAGGTGGAGTGAGGGGTCTGGGTGAGAATGGGAGGTGGGGCGAGGGGTCTGGGTGAGAATGGGAGATGGGGCGAGGGGTCTGGTTGAGAATGGGAGGTGGGGTGAGGGGTCTGGGTGAGAATGGGAGGTGGAGCGAGGGGTCTAGGTGAGAATGGGAGGTGGGGCGAGGGATCTGGGTGAGAATGGGAGGTGGAGTGAGGGGTCTGGGTGAGAATGGGAGGTGGGGTGAGGGGTCTGGGTGAGAATGGGAGGTGGAGTAAGGTGTCTGGGTGAGAATGGGAGGTGGAGTGAGGGGTCTGTGTGAGAATGGGAGGTGGGGCGAGGGGTCTGGGTGAGAATGGGAGATGGGGTGGAGAGTCTGTGTGAGAATGGGAGGCGGGGTGAGGGGACTGGGTGAGAATGGGAGATGGAGTGATGGGTCAGGGTGAGAATGGGAGTTGGGGTGAGGGGTCAGAATGAGAGTGGGAGCCAAGGTGAGGGGTCTGTGTGAGAATGGGAGTTGGGGGTGAGGTCTGGATGAGAATAGGAGGCAAGGTGAGGGGTCTGGTTTAGAATGGGAGGTGGGGTGAGGGGTCGGGGTGAGAATGGGAGGTGGGGTGAGGGGTCGGGGTGAGAATGGGAGGTGGGGTGAGGGGTCTGAGTGAGAATGGGAGGTGGGGTGAGGGGTCTGGGTGAGAATGGGAGGTGGGGTGAGGGGTCTGGGTAAGAATGGGAGGCAGGGTGAGGGGTCTGGGTGAGAATGGGAGGCAGGGTGAAGGGTCTGGGTGAGAATGGGACGCGGGGTGAGGGGTCTGGGTGAGAATGGGAGGTGGGGTGTAGGGTCTGAGTGAGAATGGGAGGTGGGGTGAGGGGTCTGGGTGAGAATGGGGGACCGGGTGAAGGTTATAGATTAGTGTTCTTCCATTCGTGCTTTTCTCTATTTCTTTTTATGATCTTCACATTCTCCCTCGTCCCTCAGGATGTTGACCTGAGCAAATCCTGTTCTCAGAGAAGAGCACTCCCTCCATTTAAAATGATAGTGGGAGTGCTCTGTTAAATAACAGCACCATTGCATTTATATGGTACCTTTTATTGTATTAAAATTATGACTCCAAGATGTTTTGCAGGAGTGGGATTGATGAAGAATTGACAAATGAATCAAATATCGAGACATTGACCAAGTTAACATTTTTGAATACAGTGTGATTCTTCTTCAGAACTTTTTAGATTTATTTCAGATTTCCAGCATGTTCAATATTTTGTTTTTATTTATGGATACATTAGGAACGGTGACCAAATGTCTGGTTAAAAAGCGCGCATCTTAAAGGAGGAGGGGATTAAAGAGCTAGAGAGTTTGTGGTGGAAAATCTAGAGCTTGGGTTCTAAGTAACTGAGGGTGCGAGCGTCAGTGGTGGGGAATGAGATTTAGAGACATGCAACATGTGAGATTCAGGAAACTTCAGCAATGAGATCTAATCCTGCAATGTGCAATAACTTTGCACAGCATTTGCATTCTGTGTAGACCCAATCTCCTGCCAATTATTCCCTGTGCGGAGGAGGTGTGGGTGAAGTGAGGATGGAAATATGGAGCAGACAAACAAAGAACTTGCGTTTATATAAGCATGCTGCCAAACTCTGAGTCAGGAGGTTGTGGGTTTAAATCCCTGCGCAGGTACTTGTGCATAAAATCTAGGCAGATACTCCCAGTACGTTAGGTAAAAACAATGACTGCAGATGCTGGAAACCAGATTCTGGATTAGTGGTGCTGGAAGAGCACAGCAGTTCAGGCAGCATCCAAAGAGCTTCGAAATTGACATTTTGGGCAAAAGCCCTTACTAAGATATGCTGCACTGTCAGAGAGGCTGTTTTTCATTCTGAGCCATTAAATAGAGAATATAGAAGATTCTATGGCATAATTTTGAAGAGGATCTGAGGAGATCTCCCCATTGTACTGACCAATGTTTATCCTTCAACTAATATCATTAAAAAGTATTATCTACTCATTATTACATTGCAGATGAGTAAGTTCTTGCTGTGTGAAATTTGGCTGCCTTGTTTCCTACTTAACAGTGACTTCTTCAAGATTATTTAATTAGCTTAAAATGCTTTGAGACTGTGGTTGTGGAAGGCGCCGTATAAATACAAGCCCTTTTATTCACCTCACATATCCCAAGGCCACCCAAAAATGCTTCCCAATTAGTTTTGCAATAAACTCACTGTTTACTGAATTTGAACCCAAGGAGATCTCATACACAGTCAATGACATAAGTTGCTGTTAATCTGTTTTTAGTGATGAGGCTGAAGAATTAAAGTTGTTTAGGAGATCCAGCATCTCTGCTCTTCTTTGAACAGAACTGAGGACAAGAAGGCAAACAGGGCCTTAGTTTAATATTGGCAGAATGCTTCCTTTCACAACGGTTTGCTTCCTCAGTACAGCATCTTAATCCTATGTGTGCAAGCAGTGTTAAATTGTTGGTGTAAAGAGCAAAATAAAATGCTCCAAATAAATATTTGCTCTGCAACAACGCATTGAAAGTGGGTTGGAATCAAATTAAGGCGATTTGTGGTCTGTGGTGAGGCCTGTGATTACACCACAGTTTCCTGCCACGGTGTCTCTGCCTCAATCTACCACTTCCTGCTGTTCGGCAAGCTGAAAATGGTTTTCCCTTCCTGAAAGACAGTCTTTATCTGAATAACACACCCAGGGTTGTGTATCTGTTGCCTTTGGATTGTGCTTGACAAACACATGAGAGACTGTGAGGTGGTGGTCAGGATATTAAATCATGACGTACGGCTGTTTCCCCTAATTATTTCTCTCTTCGAGTTCATGTTATTGCAAATTTTATTTTCTCTTACATGCAAGTGTAGAAATACTGACCCTATCATCTTAGCACACTCAGTTTTGCAACAAGGCTGGTGGTGTAATTCTGAATTTCAAATAGGGAGATGTAGAACTAACCCATGGAAATATAGTCCAGAGAGCTTAGTGATGGTGATAAGAATAATGCTACAGATGCTGCATAATGTGCGTGGGCAATAAATGGCCAATGACACGCACGTATCCTGAACAAACCTTTTTTTAAAATCTGGAGATGGAGAACATTATGAAGAATAGCTTATGTGAATTTCAAAAAGGGAGGTTCTGTTCAATTCATCTTATTTAATTCTGTAAGCAGTGCAGGATATGTGATCCACAGATGACAACAACAACATTAAGAACTTGCCTTTATACAGCACCCTTAAGGTAATGAAGTGACCAAAAGTGCTTCATTGAAGCAATATCTTAAAGAAAATTGGCACTAAACCACGAGTGTATGAATGGATGTGATCAAGTGCTTGATCAGTTAGGAAGAGTTAAAACAGCTTCTTAGAGAGTAGAGAAAAGCAGATGGGTTTTAGGGAGTTCAGGGTTACTGACAGTAAATTGGTGAAGATCAGGGATGTACAAATTGCCAGAATTTGAGAAGTACAAAGGTCTCTGAGGTCTTAGCGCTGAAGGAGAGCATAGAAATAGGGAAAGGAGTAGCCAATGGAGTATTTTAACACCAGAATGAAAAGTTTAAGTTGAGGCAGTGTTTAGATCAGAGCAAGGACAATGTGATGCATGAACGTGACTCAGTCCAAACTTAATGTGGACAGAAGGGTTTTGGATGAGTTCAAGTTTGTGAAGAATGCAAAATGCGAGGACAGCCAGGAGACTATTGGTGTAGTCCAGAATCTACCAAGGGGTTTAGGAATAAATGGGCTGAGGCAGGGAGCGGAGATCGATTATGAAAGGGGATCAGGGCTGGGAACTAAATATCCAAGGAAAAATGTCCTGTCAAAAGGACAGATGGGTGGAAGAGGTGGCGTTGCCTTGTTAGTAAGAAATGAAATTAAACCAATAGCAAGAAGTGATATAGAGTGATAAGGCATAGAATCTATGTGGGTAGAATTGAGGAGCTGCGGAAGGAAGAAAACCCTGATGGGACTTATGTATAGCAGTAATCGTGATCTGGGGAAGAAAACAATCAGGAGAAAGGGGTCATCAACAAGATTGGAGTCAGTGAGTAGGGGATTGAAGACAATAACTTTGGTCTTTCTAATAATTATTTGCCGAAAATGTGTTGCTGGAAAAGCGCAGCAGGTCAGGCAGCATCCAGGGAACAGGAGAATCGACGTTTCGGGCATAAGCCCTTCTTCAGGAATCGGCTTATGCCCGAAACGTGGATTCTCCTGTTCCCTGGATGCTGCCTGACCTGCTGCGCTTTTCCAGCAACACATTTTCGGCTCTGATCTCCAGCATCTGCAGACCTCACTTTCTCCTAATAATTATTTGCTCATCCAAGGTACCACATAAGAGGCTTGTGATAGTGGTCAGGATATGTAGGTTCAGAGTTATGTAGCTGAATGAGTTAAGAGACAAAAAAACCCAAACAGGGTTGAAATTAAGGGAAGTTACTCAGACTGGTGAAAAATGGTGTTCTACAGGGATTCGTGCCACACTGTTCAGATTTTCTGTAAACAATTTGCACCCAGAATTATAAATGTGAATGGTTTGCTGATGATACCAAATTACGAGGTGTAACTAATAATCCCTGATCTTGTTCCAAAATTCCCTAGCTTCTGGGAAGGTCCTAGTGGAATGAAAAACAGCAAATGTCAAATTCTTATTCATGAAAACAGGGAAACAGAAGGAAAAAATTTGTATGCCAGTTAGTCAGATGTCTATCATTGGGAAAATGCTAGAATGCCTAGTAACAGACCGTATCAATGTGGTTTTCTGAAAGTAAAGTTATCTTTGACAAATCTTAGAGGATGGGTCAAGTAGGAGATAGATAAAAGGGAACAAGTTGATGTATTTGGATTTCTGAAAGGTGTGTAGTGAGATGCTATATAAAGATTACTGCACAAGATGAGCATCCATGTTATTGGGATGATCTGTTAACATGAATGGAAATTGGTTAACCTACAGGAAGCAGAGAGTTTGAATAAAAGGGTTTCAGGATGGGAAACTGTAACTAGTGACGTTTCTCAAGGACTAGTGCCTGGGTGAAAGAACAGGAAAATATCATTGCCAAATTAGCTGATGGATAGGGTAGGAAAGAAGGCTATGAAGGTAATGAAAAGAGGCAGCAAACAAAGATTTATCTAATGGGCCCAATGAAAAAACTGTAAGTATATATGACAGCACCTATGGAGAGAGAAACAGCATTTTCTCTTGATGACTTCATGCTAAAAGGCATAACATGTAGATGTTGTCAATCATTCATTAACAAGTATGATGTTCCACCTAGGAAATTCTGTGTCATGGTGGACTCTGTGGGACCTTGTGTGGCTGATGAGCCATTCCTCTGACCGCACATTTGGCAAGTGTTTCTAGGAAGTGCAGTTGGTCCTTGGCCTTGGAATCACTGGCATTCCTTTACCTGGTTCCTTTTCTGTACTTCTGCCTGCTAACACATGACCTCAAAGAATTGTGTCCCTTCATACATCAGCTTTCTCCAAGTTGGTTTCTTCTGAATGAGGCACTCCCATGTATTAATATCTATTATGCATTTCTTCAGGCAAGTCTTCATGGAGTGTTTGAAACACTTTCTCTGTCCTTCTCTCATGTGAGTGTCTTCCTTTGAACTGGGGAAAGATGGTTTGCTTTGGTGGTTAGAACTCTGACATCCTAAGCATATGGCCTACCCAGTGGAGTTGGTTTCAGATGATCACAGCCTTAATGCTGGTGCTCTTCAATATTTCAAAGGCAGTGATGTTTGTATGCCTGTCCTCTCAACTGATATGGAGAATCCATCTTAAACAGCCTGGTTAGTACGTCTGAAAGGACATCTGTATGGTATGCAATCCATGTACTTGAGTCATATAGAAGAGTTGGGAGGATGCCTGCCTAATAACCAAGTATCTTGGTCCCAGCACGATTATTATGGTTTTTGAAGACTCTCACCTGTGGATGGCAAAAGGTAGAGCTCTCAGATTGGATGTGATGCTGAATCTTTGCATCGACGTCGGCCTTAGATGAGAGGTAGCTTCCCATGTATAGGAAATGTTTCATATTTGGGAGGAAATCTCCATTGCTCTTAATGGATGGGTGGGTTGATAAAGGACTTGAGTTTTCTTATGGTTGAGGCTGGTATGCCTCCGTGAAGGTGTTAGGTTATGCTTGATGCTTCTCTTCAGAGAGAAAGGAGATGATGTTGTTATCCACATACTGAAGTTCCACAAACTTTTATCAAGTTCAGAATTTCCACAAACTCATCAAGTTCAATATCATTTTCATCTTGGATTGTGAAAAATTTCCCATCAGTCTGTAGACAATGTCCATATCATTGAGGAGCTTGTTCTTAAAAAGATAAAGAATGATGGTGATGAACCTGGAGAAAAGGATGGAGGTGACGGCACATCTCTGCTGGATTCCTGTGATAGGGTTAGGTTAGACATCAGGGGATTCTGTCGTATTATCTTGGTGAGGACCGTTTCTGACATCTTTGTCATGGAGAAGATGGAGGTTGTTGATGAATTTCTATGTACCTCCGGGTTCTGATATTGAGTTTGATTTTGTCCAGCCCTCAGATAGATGAACCCACTGGATATGGCTTTACCAGCTACGTTGGTGACAGAGCAGACTATATTTAAGGCACCTTTTCTAGCCCCTTCCCTGAGCAGGTTGAGCAGAGTGACATGAAAACTGCCGAAATGCTCTCCTGTTCAGAGCCCAAGAACCAAACAACGAAATCAACTGCTGACGTGTTGGTTAGAAGCTGGGGACTTCCAGATCTCTCAATCCTGTCCCCATCACCTGTTGCCGATCTCCCAGGGCTTGTGTCGTGTGTGGGGGTATTGAATTCCTATCGGTAAATGCCTAGTGTGGGAGGTCTTTTAATATGGAAATGCTTCTTCATTCCTTAAGGAGTAGGTCCTAAACAATAGACATATCCAATTCCACTGATGAGGCAACCTTAACAGCTGGAGGTTAAACTCCCTACTGGTGCAGCCTTCATCCGTTGTCACAACCATTGAGAATATCTTCCACCTCGATTCCCATTGAGGACTTATTTTGGATAGTGAGGACTGCAGATGCTACAGCTCAGAGTCAAAAAGTGTGTCGCTGGAAATGCACAGCCGGCCAGGCAGCATCCGAGGGGCAGGAGAGTCCTGATGAAGAGCTTAAGCTTGAAATGCCGACTCGTCTGCTCCTTGGATGCTGCCTGACCCACTGTGCTTTTTCAGTGCCACACTTTTTGACTCTTATTTTCGATTGTGCCTTATCTGGCTCTTTCCCTGCAATCCTCCCATCGTGGGTGGTTCTGCCAGGATTTGAGAAGTCCTCACGGCATCATACTTGTGAGCAGTGGAACACTCGAGCCTTCTCCCCGCATCAAGGTGGCAATTTATAGAGAGGCATGAATCATGGTGGGTTGATGGTAAAGAAAGAAGCTACTTGGCCCAATGTGTCTCTGTCATCTTGGGTTAAAACAAATAACTTAAAATGCTAATTCTGTTTCTCTCTCCATATATGCTGCCTGATGTGCTAAGTGTTTCTGGTATTGTCTGTTTTAATTTCACATTTCTGCCAATCCCATTGTTTGCCCTGTATAACATGGCATCTCCGCAGATGTAGCACTGTGTGCTTGCTGCTGTTCAACCAGTTATGTTCTAAAACACGGAAGCTAAACTGGTCATACACGGCCATTTGGGTCAGTAGACTGATTGGATTAAAATTCCACTCTGGAGACTCAACCCCGTAATCAAAGAAAGAAAGAAAATAGTCAGCAAATCTTATCTGGATTGTAAAGCTTGAACAAATTAATCTCGGGGCCCTATTGATGAAAATAAAATGTCATTAATTTTGACATTTCTGACTGAAACTGGATAACAGAAGGTTCTGGAGAAATACTTATTGGTGTTTTCAAGATCCTAGGGAAGAAAAGACTTGCATGATCTCAGAAGATTCCAATATGTTTCTCAGCTTGTTGACATGTTTTTTAAGTGTGAGAACAGTTGTCATACAGGAAACATGCAGCTAATCTCCTCACAGCAACCTCTCACAAAGCGGTATTTGAATATCCCTGTGCATGAATCAAAGAAAATTAACATAGAGGTACCAAGTTATTAATAAGAGAGATGGTGTGGCAGTTTTTATTGCAAGGGCGTTGGACTGCACAGGGAAGCAGTCTTGTTGGGAAGCCACATCCTGAGAACTGTGCACAGCTTTGGTTACCTTATTTAAAGAAGAATGTATTTACCTTGGAGAGGGTGCAACCAAAGTTCACTAGAAGGGTCCTAGAATTGCCCTTTGCAGAAAAGTAGGTTACAGTGGGCATTTCTCTCCAAAGTTTAGAAAAATGATGTGATCTTATTGAACTTACTAAATTTTTCTGGCTTGAGAAGGAAGGTGCTGAGAAGCTGTTCCCTGTCTGGGGTGAGGGCAAGAGTAAAACTGGGGATCAGTATCTCAGTTTAATGAATAAGCTAAGCAATTTCTCCATCCAGTGGGTTGTGAATATTTTGGGTTATTCGTCCCATAAGTCTTTGGAGTTGCTATCAATCTGTGCGTTCTAGACTGAGATTGATAGATTTTTGGCCACTAAGGAAATTGAAGAATATGTGGTTGGGCAGGAAGGTAGGGCTGAAATTGATGATCATGCATGATTTTAGTGAATTGCTTTTAGAGGCTAGATGGCCTTCTCCTGGTCTTGTTTCTTATGTTCTTGAACAGTAATGTGACAATAACTAGATGCTATATTTGTTGATTAAGGGATAAACATTGACCAAGGCACCAAGGAAAACCACTATACTCATCTTTAAAATAATGTGCAGCATCTTTTACACTCACGAGAGGGCTGATTGGACCTTGGTTTGCAGTGTCAATGGAAAGACGGTAATGGAAATCCCTCAGCATGGCATCAGAGAGTCAGAGGATGAAATGCTTGAATCCAAAATGGTTTGGGATTTGAATCTACAATGTTCTGATTCATCAGCGAGAGTTCTATGCAATGACCCAAGGCTAACGAGCAATTAGACAGCAGATTGGAGTCACACCCCTCAGTATCATCCCTTAATATGCCATTCTGTGTAGGTGCTGTGAACAAGATCAGGATTTTTCCTGGTTGGGAGTAACGAGAGAGGACAAGTGTACGTATTTGAGATTGGGATCTCCAGGGATGGGAGTTTTTTCATATTCCTGGTCAGCCTCCATGGAAGGGTCTTAAGCTTGATTGCTAAATGCCTCCTTACAATCTTTTGGTTCAGAAATATATGTGGTGGTGGGTGCTTCAGTAAACTAACACCATCTCCATATCCCTGCAGGGTTGTAAAAGAAGAGATATCAGATGACAATGCCAAGTTGCCCTGCTTCAATGGTCGAGTGGTGTCATGGGTGAGTTATTTTTCACTTCAGTTGGCTTGTGATCCCCAAAACAACAGTGTATCTAAAAGGACATGGAATCAGGCAATTTTGCCAACTGGTCCATGCTGGTCTTTATGCTTCAGACGAGTTTCATTGGGAGAGATAATATCTGATGCAATCAGCAAATCTTCTGCTTCCGTTCCCATGCATTTCACCAGTGGGATACAAGTGAAGATGCTTCACTTTGGTTTGAAGTGGGAGAGGAGAGAGAGTGCCCCACCCCCAGACCTACCCAAATCATCAATAGAATCAAGGTAAGTGACCATTCCTTCAAAGAGGCACTCTTATTGTAGTCTGACCTGGAGAGTGTAAACATTGACTAGGTGAGGTGACATGTCTCAGAGCTAGAAAGTGAAGTGGAACAAGTGGTCTGACACATGCTTCCTGACCTCAAGGATCTGTGGCTGAAAATGTGGGGCTAACAAAATAGCCGTCCTGTCGCAACGAAAGCATGAAGAACCCAGTAGACTTCTCCTTGCCAACTCAAGACCTTGATCTTCCAAACTGATGTGGGTTTCATTCTTAAGAAGTGACAAGTTGAGAAATGTATGGCATGCCTCTCTGCTGCCAATGATGGTGAAGCTCCCTAATGGTTGGAGTCATGGCAAGTGCACTGTACAGCCAACACCATTATCTCAGTTTGTGGAGGGAGGTGATGTAATATAACTCTAATCCTTTAGTCTTCCACTGAGGAACATATTGAGCTGGTGTAACTCCTTTCAGTTCATGTCTGGAGTCTTTAGAACAGTGGGGACAGGCCTTACCACTATGTGAGAACCAGCTGTACTCTTTCACAATGGTGCAAGTGAACAGGTAGAAATTCCTGTATTTCCCTAAGGTGGATAAGGGAAGACTTGGTGTGGGGCAGATGGAGCAAGGTTATCCAGCCCTTCATTGGCAGTGGGCATTAAGTCACCCTGTGCTGAAAATGTGTTGCTGGAAAAGCGCAGCAGGTCAGGCAGCATCCAAGGAGCAGGAGAATCGACGTTTCGGGCATGAGCCCTTCTTCAGGAATGAGGAAAGTGTGCCAAGCAGGCTAAGATAAAAGGTAGGGAGGAGGGACTTGGGGGAGGGGCATTGGAAATGCGATAGGTGGAAGGAGGTTAAGGTGAGGGTGATGGGCCAGAGTGGGGGTGGGGGCGGAGAGGTCAGGAAGAAGGTTGCAGGTTAGGAAGGTGGTGCTGAGTTCGAGGGATGGAAGAATTCTGGTTTGATAATGCTGTGTACAGTGACATTTTATGTCATGAACTACGAACTGGATCTGGTCTCCAGCCTTTATACCTAAGACAATTGTGCGAAATTTTTCTTGGCAAAAGGTTGACAGAATCAAGGCAGTTAGCTGGAGTTAAGATACAGATCAGCCATTATTATTGGTTGGTATGGACTTGACAGGCTGAATGGTCTTATGTAAGAATTTATGAATTCTGTCTGCAATCAGGCAACAAAAAAAAGAGTAGTTGTCCCATTTGTGCCTTTGTCATTTTTATGAAGGACTGTGCCATTTATCCTCCAGACTACTTTAATAAAAAATAGCATCTTGCAGGCAGTACACACCGCTACCATTGTGTGTCAGTGCTGGAGGATATTTAATTGCATTAGTGATAATTACTGTAAGAACCTTAACTTGTTATTTTTGTGTTTTTAAAAACTGCGGACTGAAATGAGAAAGAACTGTTTTAAAACCAGTGTATGAAGGGGTAACTGCAGTTTTGGAAAGCAAGTAACCTGACATTCATGGCAAGCATTTTGAATGACTGTTGGAACAAGTAGTAAGCGAAGTCTGATTTGCGGACTATTTGGAGCCGAGAGAGTGTACCGAAGCAGCTTTCGCTGGCAATCATAAATTGTTTGGTTTATAGACGAGTGACCAATTATCAGTGACAGAGATCTTTTTGCCTGCTAACAGATGTGATTGGTTCTCTGGTAACCAAATTGCTTGGAGCTGGGAACAAACTGCAGAGAGAGAGAGAAACGTACAGTTCATCTCCAGCATGGGAGCAGTGTCTCTGATCCCTACAGTCAAAACTCATTACTAACCTGAAGGAACCCACTTTATCCTTCTTGGAAGAGTTGTTATAAGCTTTGAGTTTTAACTGATAAGTCAGGGACTTTGTATAAGTGCACCAGCCGCCTTGTGTCTCTTCCAAACCAATGGAAATGTCAGGAGAAAGGTGTCTGAAACAATCTGCTGTCCAACAGAGTCATAAAGATCATTTAACAACTAAACTTGGGGAAAAGTCTGATGAACTATCTTTCCTATTTTTCCTCTCTACCATTACTGATTCTACCCTAGTTGTGTGCGTGAGGGGGTGGGAGGTGGAGGAGGGAGGATTTCGCAAAGGATTACAGATTGTATTAGTAGATGCCAGCAGTTATACTTGCTTTTCTGCAGCTGGAGTCTAATTACTTGTAATACATAGTTATTGTTGTTGAGTACAGAAACCTGGTCTTTTCTTTCTGTTAGGTAACTGAGTCGGATAAATAGGGAAATTTTGCATACTTTATAAAATCTTTAAACTTTTGTTTCTGTTATTTGTTTCCTTTCCTCCCGAATGCAGCTCAATGTCCACTTTCTCTCTGTGAAGCACTTTAGCTTGATTGCTGTGCAAAAAGAATTGCAATAAAGTGTAAGTTATTGCTGATTGGTTTAATGCCAGTTTTATTCTTGCATTCCAGTTGGTGTCTGCAGAAGGTTCCCACTCAGATACTGGATCCACATGTGCGGACAGCCAGTCAGATCTGCCTCCCCCCATTGAGCGAACGGGAGGCATTGGAGATTCACGGCCACCCTCCTTCCAGTAAGTATACCAGGCGGGTCTGCATTAACAATTAGGACTTCTGCTCTGCTTGCACTTTCCTTCAAAAAGTGATTGGTTGTTGACATTTGATAGAATAAAGTTCCTGTTTGGGGTTCAAAGAGCTGAGTGCCCTCTCAAACCAGCACCCTTTGATTTAAATGCCATCGCCATCACTGAATTTCCTCCCTCTAATTATTTGTCATTTCTTTAAAAAAAAATCTGGTTCACTAGTGCCTTTTTGGAAAGGAAATGTCTGGCCCTTATTTGGTCAATTCTATCTGTGATTCCAAACCCACAATGATGTGGTTGACTCTCAACTTCCCTCTGAAATTACCTAGGAAGCCATTCAGTTCAAGGGTAGTGAGTGATAGGTAACAAATACTGCCCTTGCCATTAATGTCTACACTTATATGCAAGAATAAAATAAACATTTGTTAGCCTTGCTACAATCCAAGTTGATGTTAACACTGGACAAATAAGATCCCAGGTTAAAATTTGGCTTGATGGCATAACATTTTGTTTGTTTTAAGCTATGAAAGTCAGCTACAGAAACCATTTACAACAGTCTGTGAGTGTACTTTTGATATAAAGAATAATGTGTTTTATTAAAAGGAATGCAACCTATAACACGAGACAAAAAAAACGTGCGTTTTCATTACAAACATCAGAAAGGGTTCAAACTTTCATTATTTCTTTTTACCCAGAAATAGGTTTACAATCACCAAAACCCCAGTGAAGATTCACCATTATCTTCTCATTAAGGCTTCTTACGAAGGCTGGCACAGCTACAGCTGTTTCCTTCCTTCAATTTCCTGTGCATTTGGTTGATGCTTTTCTTCAGCTGATGTCTCTCCCTGAAGCACACAAAACAAACTGCAAACTAAAAGTCACTTTTGGGAGAAAACACATCAGTTCCCTAAACTTAGTTTTCAGCAGTGTTGTAGGATTTCTTACTGGAGAGTTCAACCCTGCAGTCTCCACTCCCTGGCTCTGTCTGTCTGTCTCTCACATTCACAGTCTCTCTCTCTTTCTCTCTCTCTCTCTCTCTTCTCTTTCTCTCTCTCTTCTCTTTCTCTCTCTCTTCTCTTTCTCTCTCTCTTCTCTTTCTCTCTCTCATTCTTTCTCTCTCTCATTCTTTCTCTCTCTCATTCTTTCTCTCTCTCATTCTTTCTCTCTCTCTTTCACTCTCTCTCTTTCTCTCTCTCTCTTTCTCTCTCTCTCTTTCTCTCTCTCTCTTTCTCTCTCTCACTCTCTCTCTCTCACTCTCTCTTTCTCTCTCTTTCTCACTCTCTCTTTCTCACTCTCTCTTTCTCACTCTCTCTTTCTCACTCTCTCTTTCTCACTCTCTCTCACACACACACACACACACACCTTCTCTCTCTCTCTCTCTCACACACACACACACATACTGACTTCTGGATTTTTTCAGTCTGTTGTGTCCCTGGATCCCTGTCACTAGGCAACAGCAGTTTTTGTTTAAACATTTTTTAATGAACTAAACTAGCAATCCCACCTCTTTCCTACAAGTGATGTGAAATCTCATGAAAAATAAGTGTATACATACAAGCCTTTAGACTTCTCAGTACCTAGAATAACTCACAAATGAAACAAAACTGTGTTCTCCCTATTCTTAACACAAAAGATAAATTAAATTTAAAGTTACACATTGTTCCTCGCAATGTATTAAATTCCAGGGAGTGCAATCATCACCTGAGAATCGCTTGTAATTTAACCGCAGGGTTCATGTATTATTTGGAGATGTTTGCTCAGTGCTCCTTCCAAGGCCGGTATGTCCTTCCAAAGTATGGAGTCTGATAACACACTGACCATGTGCCTTGAGATATTTTGCTGTGATCAAAACACTATATAAACACAGGTTGTTAGTTCTTACGAGTGTGTTCATTGGGTGTATAAATGATTACCATAGTTCTATTAGGGAGACAGTGGCATGGAAGGAGGTATCCAGACCTTAACATTATTGAACTCGATATTGAGATCTGAAGGCTACAGGGTTCAAAGGTGGAAAATGAGATTTGTTCTTCCCGCTTGCAATGAGCCTTGTTGGAGTACTGCAGCATGGCTGGCGACAGAGATATTGGCCAGGGAACACAGTAGTTTGTTGATGTGGTAGGCAACTAGAAGCTCAGGTTAATGTTTAGGGACAGAACATAGGTGTTCTGAAAGCAGTCGCCCAGTGTCAACAATGTGACTCACTCTTAGCTGCGTCTGGGTAATTACAGATTAGCAATAAATTAGCCTAGCCAGCGACACCCACACGCCGCAAATATTTTTTTTGAAAAGAAGCACATGTCTATTGGCTGTATATATGATTAATCCTGAGAGGTCCTAGAGTAACACTTCCCCTGTCCTTCTAGAGATAAAGCTTGAGTGAAGGAAAGCTTCACTGGCCAGATCGTAATTACCAGGTTAATCCTGCAGGGGGGCTTGAGAGATTTATTATTTAATCACCTAAGAACGAGGCATCACTCATTTCCAGGGTGGTTATCTGAGAGAGGAGTCTAAAATATTTAAACGACTCGACATTGTACTTCCAAAGAAAGTGTAGAAGGAATTGAAAACATGAGAATGTAAACCAAAAGATGAAAACTAAGCTCTTCAAGAGGGAAATCAGAGAATACCATTCACACCATGGGCAGTGGAGATGTGGGCTTTTCTCCTGCAAAACACTTTGTGTTCTGAGTGTCATACAAGGATTTTGTTGGATGGGTTTTTGTTGGGCAAAGTTGCCCAATCGTAAATGAACAATGCAGGTAAAGTGAGTTGAACTAAAAAGTACCTGTGTCATTGATAATACCATCACATTTTCAAAAGAAACTGTAACTCTCACAAGGGATTGGGATAAATAGTTGAAGAGAAAGAAATTACAAGGCTGGAAGGAAAGGACAGAAATGGAGTTAATTAGATAGCTTTATTCAAAGGGCTAGGACAGGCACAATGGGCTGAATGGCTGTCTTCTGTGCTTTAAGACTGTATGACCGTCTTCAAGATTGAAATGCCTTTGCAGCATATTGAGATGTGTAGTTTAAAGTGAACCTCCCAAACCCCTTACATTCCACCCCCAGGCCCATTCCCAGAGCTTGTAGAGTGAAGGTACCAGACAATAGTAGGATGGAATACCCTGATTTGATGGGGTGAAAGGTGAGCGAGCCTGTCTGTGATTGTGGGCATTGGAGATCTCTAGCAGCTTCCCTCAGTTCAATGGCAATGCTGAATAATTTCTTCAAATAGAAACGCAGTGGGAAGAATTGGAAATGCTCCCTTTTGCTCTTGTTTCTTTTCTTTGTGCTGCTATGGTAACCATCACCGCCTTCTTCCACCCCCTCCACCCCCGCCACCACTGCCTCCGCTGTAATTGTCGACTGGGCTCGAGGAATTTGCTGTTCTGCTTGCTGGCCAGTTTATCCCAGTCATTATCGGATTAGAGAGAACGTGGTCCTGCTGCAGAAGATGCATTGTGCCTGAATTCCAAACACGACATTTATCTTATTATGTTACTGGCGGAGCTAACTCTCTCCACTGTGGGGGGATGGTGAGTTTGCAGCTGAACACATGGCTCCTATGTTAGGCACAAAACAAAAGGATGTGGGATATAATTGATAAAATAGAATTGGCCCATAGGGCACCTTGAGCCTGCTCTGCCATTCAGTACCTTGTGGTCCATCTTCTACATCAACTCCACTCTTCTGGCCATCTCTGTGTTTCCTGATTTCATTAATGCTCAAAACTCTATTGATCTCAGACTGGAATGTACCTGGTCTTACATAGGCAGTAGTTAGAATCTAGATCATTTCTTTAACAATTCCTGATGTAAGCGTCACTCAGTATTTGTTGCCCATCTGCAAATGTCCTGGAGAGGGTAGTGTTGAGCTTCTTTTTTGAACCCATGGTAGTCCATTCGGTGTAGGTACAGGTCCAAACAGGTTGGTTAAATAAAAAACAATCCTGGAATGTGGTGCCACAGATTGTGGTGGAGGCAGATTCAGTTGTGGTTTCAAGAGGAAATTGGATCATTACCCAAAGAGGAAAGGTTTGCTGCAAGAATAAGATTGGGCGTTGCACTCATTGAATTGCTGATGCAGAGAACCCATGTGAACACCATGATCTAAAAGGTCTCCTTTTGTGCTATAAATGCTCCATGATTCCATAAAATCAAAGCATTTAAGTCCTGTACAGTAGAGACTTTGAACAAGCCACATCCAACTGAGTGTGTGAAAATGTTCTCGTCCTTGCAGTCTTTTTAAAAATTATTCCCTTGTGGAGTGTGGGCATTGCTGCCTAGGCAGGAATTTATTGCTCATCCCTAACTTACAACAGTGGTGAGCTGTCTTCTTGAACCACTGAAATCTATTTGATGTAGATAGACCCATGATGTGAGGGAAGGAGTTTCAGAACAGCAATATGTTTCCAAGTCAAGATGGTGCGTGGACTGGAGGAGAACTTGTAGGTGGTAGTGTTCCCATACATCTGCTACCCTGTCCTTCTCGATGATACCAATTGTGGGGTTTAAAGGTGCTATCTCAGTAGACTTGGTAAATTTCTGTAATGCACCTTGTAAATGGTGCACACTGCTGCAAATGTGCATCACTGGTGAAGGGACTGAATGTTTGTGAACGTAGTGTAAGTCAAGTGGGCTGCTTTGTTCTGGATAGTGTCAAGCTTCTTGAATGTTGTTGAAACTGCACTCATCCAGGCAAGTGGGGAGTATTCCATCACACTCCTGAGTTGTGTCTTGTAGATGATGGGCAGGCCCTGGGGAGCCAGGAGGTGAGTTACACATTGTAGGATTTCTAGCTCTCGCCTACTCTTGTAGCCATTGTATTTATAGATTACCACAATGCCACCAATTCCTGGAGAGTTGGTAATGTAGCATTAATGTTACTGGAGTAGTAATTAGCAGTTCTCGTTTAATCTTCTGGTGACATGGGTTCAGATCTCACCACAGCAAATGGTGAAATCTGAATTCAATAAAAATCTGCAATAAAATGCTAGCCACTGGCCACTGTGTAATCACTGTTGCAAAAGCCCATCTGTTTTATTAATGTCCTCTAAACAAGGAAATCTGCCATCCATAGCAAGTCTGGCTGGCATGTGACACCAGACCCACAGCAGTATAGCTGACTCTTAACTGCCCTCTGGGCAAATTGTGAGGTGAATTAATGTGGGCCTAGACAGCAACATGCACATCACACAATGGATTTTTGATTAAGTAGCTAGATATGTTCAGCTTCTGTTCAATGGTACACCCCAAGATGTTAGTGGTACGGAATGTATTGATTGAATGTCAGAGTATGAAGTTAGGTTCTCCCCTGTTGGAGATGGTCATTGCTTAGCACTTTTGTGGCACAACTATTACTTGTCAGTTGTCAGCCGAAGCCTGGATATTGTGCTGGTTTTGCTGCATTTTGACATGGACTGCTTCATTGTACAATCATCAGTGAACATCATCACTTCTGACCTTATGATAGAAGGAAGGTCATTGATGAAGCAGCTGAAGATGTTGGGCCTACGTCACTACCGTAACGAACTCCTAGAACATAGAACATAGAAAAGTACAGTGCAGAACAGGCCTTTAGGCCTATGATTTTGTGCTGAAAATTAATTCTAATGTAAAATATAATAACTTAACCTATGCACCCCTCAACTCAATGCTATCCATGTGCATGTCCAGCAGTCGCTTAAATATCCCCAATTATTCTGCTTCCACCACCAATGCTGGCAGCGCATTCCATGCATTCACAACTCTCTGTGTAAAGAACCTACCTCTGACTTAACCTCTATATATTTCTCCTAATATCTTAAAACTATGACCTCTCGCACCAGTCAATCCTGCCCTGGGGAAAAGTCTCTGGCTATTGACTCATTATCTTGTATACCTCGATCAGGTCACCTCTCTTCCTCTTTCTCTCCAGAGAGAAAAGTCCGAGCTTGGTCAACCTCTCTTCATAAGGCAAGCCCTCCAGTCCAGGCAGCATCCTGGTAAACCTTCTTTGCACCCTCTCCAAAGCCTCTGTATCTTTCCTACAGTAAGGCGACCAGAACTGGACACAATATTCCAAGTGTGGTCTCACCAGGGACTTGTAGAGCTGTAGCAAAATCTTTCAGCTCTCAAACTCGAACCCCCTGTTAATGAAAGCCAAAACACCATATGCTTTCTTAACAACCCTGTCCAATTGGGTGGCAACTTTGAGGGATCTATGTACTTGAACATCAAGATCCCTCTGTTCCCCCACACAGCCAAGAGTCCTGACTATAATCCTATATTCAGCATTCGAGTTCGACCTTCCAAAATGCGTCACTTCGCATTTATCCAGGTTGAACTCCATCTGCTATTTCTCAGCACAGCTCTGCATCCTGTCTGTCGCGCTGCAGCAGCCCTCTATACTATCGACACCTCCAACCTTTGTGTCATCTGCAAATTTATTAACCCTCCCCTCAACCTCCTCATCCAAGTCATTTATAAAAACTACAAAGAGCAGAGGCCCAAGAACAGAGTCCTGCAGGACCCCACTCAACACTGACCTCCAGGTGGAATACTTTCCATCTACAACCACTCTGCCTTCTGTCACCCAACCAATTCTGAATCCAGATAGCCAAATCTCCCTGTGTTACATACTTCCTGACTTTATGAATGAGCCTACCATGGGGAACCTCATCAAATACCTTGTTGAAGTCCATATACACCACATCCACTGCTCGACCTTCGATGACGTGTCTTATCACCTCCTTGAAGAACTCAACAAGATTTGTGAGGCATGACCTGCCCCCCTCAAAGCCATGCTGACTGCCTTTAATCACGCTATACTTTTCCAAATAGTCATAAATCCTATACCTCAAAATTCTTTCCAAAACTTTGCTAACTACAGACGTAAGACTGACTGGTCTGTAATTGCCAGGGATTTCCCTATTCCCCTTCCTGAAAAGAGGAACAACATTCACCTCCTTCCAATCCTCTGGTATGACTCCTGTGGAGAGTGAGGATGCAAAGATCTTCATCAGTGGCTTAGCAACCTCCTTTCTCATTTCCCGGAACGGTCTCGGATAAATCTGGTCTGGCCCTGGGGACTTATCAATCATAATGTTTGCCAAAACTTCCAGCACATCAACTTCATCAATCTTGATCTTGTCAAGACTGTGTCCCAGCTCCTCAAAGTTCTCATTCACAACAAGGTCCCTTTCCTTCGTGAAAACCGAAGCAAAAAACTCATTTAGGGTTTCCCCTATCTGCTCAGACTCCACGCATAAGTTCCCTAAGCTATCCCTGATCGGCCCTACCTTCTCCCTGATCATTCTCTTATTCCTCACGTATGAGTAAAATGCCTTTGGGTTCTCCCTAAAAGAATCCTGCAGAGATGTCCTGGAGCTAAGACCTCCAACAACCACAACCATCTTCCTTCTGTCAGATATGACTCCAACCAGCGGCCAATTTTCTCTAATTCACATTGACTCTAGTTTTGCTAGGATTCATTGATGCTTCAATCAGTCAACTGAGGCCTGGATGTCAAGGTCAGTCACTCTCATGCTCTCTCTGGAATTCAGTTCTTCTGTTCATATTTGAATAAAACTATAATGGGGTCAGGAACGCAGTGGTCCTGGCATAACCCAAACTGAGCATTAGTGAGCAGGCTATTGCTCAGCAAATACTGACTGATATTGTTGATGACGCCTTCCATCATGTTACTGATGATCACTAGTAAATTGACGGGATGGTAATCTGTGAAGTTGGATTTGTCCTGCTTTTTGAGTGCAGGGTATACCTGGGCAATTTTCCACATTTTTGAGTAGATGTCAATGATGCATCTGTACTGGAATACTGTACTGGCTTGGGGTGTGGATGTTCTGGAGCACAGGTCTTCAGTACTACTGCTGGAATGTTGTCAGGTGCCTTAGCCTTTGCAATATCTCTTACCTTCAGCCATTTTCTGATATCACATGGATTGAATTGAGTTGGCTGAAGACTGGTATCTGTGATACTGGAGAAGGCTGAGATAGATCATCCACTCGAAACTTCTGGCTAAAGATTTTTGCAAATGCTCCAGCCTTATTCTTTGCTCTGAAATGGTGGTCTTCTCCCTCATTGAGAGTAGGAATTTCTGTGGAGGCACCTCCGCTGATGAATTGTTTAATTGTCCACCACAATTCATGAATGGATATGGCAGGATTGCAGGCCTAACATCTGATCCATTTGTGTGGGATTGCTGAGCTGTTTCTATCGTTTGCTGTCTATGCTGTTTGGCTCACAAGTGGTCTGAAGAAGGGCTTATGCCCGAAACATCAATTCTCCTGTTCCCTGGATGCTGCCTGACCTGCTGCGCTTTTCCAGCAACACATTTCCAGCTCTGATCTCCAGCATCTGCAGACCTCACTTTCTCCTCACAAGTGGTCTTGTTTAGTAGCTGTACCAGGTTAACACCTCAGTTTTTTTAGGTGTGCCTAGTGATAGTACCACAATGTGAAGGCAGAACTTTGACTTCATAAGGAGAATGTGGTGGTCTCTTTAACCAATATTATCATGGACAGATACAACTATCGCAAACATTGGTGAGAGGAAGCAAGCTTCCTTTTTTTTTATTGGTTCTTTTATCACCTGTTGCAGACCCAGTCTAGCTGTTATGTCTTTTAGGACCTGAGCAGCTCAGTCAGAAGTGTTGCTACTGAGTCACTCCTGCTGTTGGACAATGAAGCCCCCAGTCCCCATCCAAGGAGTATTTTCTGGGCTCTTGCCACCCTCAATGTCTCCTTCAATGGTGTTCAGCGTCTCTACTGAGTCTGTCCTGCTGGTAAGAGAGGTGAGGCGATACTCAGCAATGGTGATGGTGTTCACTGGGACATTGTGTGCAAGGTATTGTACTGTGTTGGGTTGTTGCTTGACGAGTCTGTGATAAGGCTGTGCTGATAGTGGCACAAGCCCCCAGAAGTTAGTAAGGAGATCTGTGCAGAATTGACAGACCTGAGTGTCCATGGTTGTTTCCAGTGTCTCAGTCAATGGTCTATCCAATTACATTCCATTTTAGAGACTTTTTAGCAGTTGATACACATGAATGCCTTGCTAGGTCATTGCAGGGAGCACTAAAAAAAATCAACAAAATTTGTGTGATCTGGAGTAAAGTGCAGACCAGACAAGGTAAAAATGGAGAATTCCTTTCCTAAAGCTTATTATTGAACCACTTGGGTTTTTACAATAACTGGCAATGTTCTCATGGTCATCATGAGAATTTTAATTCCAGTTCAGTTTTCAATTTGGTTTTCCTTACCTGCTGTCGTTAAATTTGTACCTGGGACCCACAGCATTACCAGCGTCTCTGGATTCCTAGACCAGTGTCAATACCATTGTGGCATCATCTTCACAAAATGATAAACCTCCTATCTTCAGACTAAATGCTATTCCCTTGTGCGGAGCATGGAACCTGCAGCTCTGTGGACCACAGGATGAAGAGGTTGAATCTGATTGTGGAGGAGTGATTGATCAAACAGCCATGGGTTACCTGGATGTTGTCTGATCTATCAGTCAAGGAAACCACTGCATCTGTTTCTTATTCACTGAGGAGGTGTAAACATTACTGAACATCATTTTTTGTCCAACCCTAATTGCTTTTGAAAAGGTGGTGGTGAGCTACTTTCTTGAATGGTCCTTCCAGTAAAGGTAGAACCACAGCATTGTTAGGAAGGGAGATCCAACCTTTTGACCCGTGATAGCAAAAGATCAGCAATATAGTGCGATGGCATGTGATGCAAGTTCCAATGAGTCTGCTGCCCTGCCATCTTAGATGGTAGAAGTCAGAGTCTTGATGGGTTACTGCAGTGCATCTTCTAAGTAGCACACTTGCTGCCATTATGCATCAATAGTGGAAGAAGTGAATGTTTAATAGGGTGGACAGGGTGCCAGTCTGCTGGCTGCTTTGTTTAATAGGAGGTCAAGTCAAAGCTTGAGTCAACACTTAGTATTATAGAACTGGAGTATTGCTGAAAACACAGGCACGCAAAGCCTTTTGCCTTGTCATCAGGATCGATGCAAGAATGTCAAATTTCAAAGGGAATAGCAATTCGTGATGTAAAAGAAATAGCATGCTGTTTGTTTAACAAGTGGATTCTGATTGGTTAAGTGTTGCAGTGTAGAACGCACTGAGGAACAGGTGTCGTCAAGTTTTTATTTAATTGAGAAAGGTGCAATACCTGGACATGTCTTTCCTGTTTCCAGAGGACAGGCCTTGTATCTGAATGTATTTAATTTCCAGAAAGTGAGTAATGTTATGGGCCGGACTGATGATCTCGAATTGTTTGTAGGTTTAATTCTTAGCAGTTTGGAATTGTTCAGTAAACACAGAAAATGGTAGATTCACACCTAATGCTGAACACTTATATTTGTGGTTCATTAGAACACGAGGTCAATGGAGGGCAAACCTGAGCAGGGGATACGTTATTGTGCATTCTCTCAGCTCCACTTAGACCGCCCTTCCAGCTCCCACCTCCAGGTCACCTGACCTGCCCTCTTAAGGGAGCAATTACATACATAACAGATAGAATGTTCTGGGTTTTGCAACTTCAGACTGGTTTACTGCAGATAGTACACTGTGTGCTGTGAGCAGGTAAAGAGATGTGCTGTCTGATATGATACACCAGTTATGACTTGTGGCTTAAATTCCTCGCATCACATTGGCTTTGAAATTTACTCACCACACCACTCGGTGTTGTGGGAGGCAGGACATCTTTTGGGCATTTTAGCAGCATCCGGTTAGTGGCGAAGCTCACTCATTGTGCTGCCACAGATAATTTCTAGTCAATCTGTTCAGCGGTGTTACTGCCCACCTCCGGAGAAGCTGGGAATTGAACCTGGGTCTCCTGGCTCAGTGGTAGGAATACTACTATTGCACCTCAGGTTCTATTGCACCTCAGGTTCTATTGCACCTCACGTGACAGCAGATTAAAACAACTTCATTTGTTGCTCAAAGTTTTGCATCCTTCCTCAAGTTGTCTGTGGTAGACTGGGCAATATTCAGTATTAGAAATCTTACACTGATTTCTAAATTTGAGCTCCATACAGCCAGCAGTGATCTGATTGGGATAACCAGAATTCTGTAGAATAGATTTGCTGTGCTCAATTTCAACATCAAGCTTTCACAGTGAGCAGTTGGCTCGAGGATTGTATAAGATGATCCAAATAAGGCCACTTTCATAGCATGAGGAACTGTAAGAATCCCAATGTGTTCACTGACAACTGAAGGCAGACGTAATAGAAAGTATGGTTTACATTGGATTTTGCAGTAAGCTTGTGAATGAAAAGGTGGTTTTGGACTGTTTCATTTCCCAGGTGAATTTGAGTGTGGGATTAAAGTGTGGAGGGAATTCTTACACAAGGCTGTGGAGTCAAGTGCAGCTCCCTCCTTAACAGCACAAAACGGACTGGAGTGGTTCAAGGGGCAGCTCAATGCCGCTTTCTTCAGGTTGGGCAATAAATGCCGGCCCAACCTAGCTTCACCCAGCTGGTGAATGAATAAAAAAGTGGGGGTCATCTACGTTTTGGAAATATGCAAAAAGCAGCAGGTCAGGAGCCATTCTTTTGAAGAAGTGTTTCCTGTGGAAATTGACAAAGACGTTAACAAGAAGTGGGTGTGAGGGGAATCCTGTGGCAACGCCACCTATTTGGTCTGACGTGATGTCATTAAACCTGAACTGAATTGTGTGAATTGCTAAGTTCATAAGTTTAATGAATGTGAATTTTGAAATAGAGGTGTTCTGTCTCTGAGGAATCATGAGTAGTTCTGAACATTGCACATCATCAGCAAACATCCCCACTTCTGACCATAAGGCTGAAGGAAGGCTGTTGATGAAGCAGGTCATATTGGTTAGATTTAGAAGACTGAGCTGGGAAATTCCTCCACCAATGTCCTAGAACTGAGATGACATGGACCATCTTCATTTGTGACCGGTATAACTTTAACCAGTGATGAGTCTGATTCCCATTGATTCCAGCTTGGCCAGAGTCCTTTGAAGCTACACCCCATCAAATGTTACCATACTGTCAAGGGCAGGCATTTTCATCTCACTTCTTGAGGTTAGCTATTTTGTCTATCTTTGGACTCAGGCTGTAATAAAGTGAGGATTCAATTGGCCTTACATAGAATTCAGAATATGGGAGCCAGCAATAAGTACCTCGGAATTGTTTTGTCTAAAGTTACAGAGAGTCTCAGCAACATATGAGTTGAGAAGTGCTGAATTCAGCGATATTATAGAGGTGGAAATAGGAGATTGTAATGTTGGCACTGGTGTGAAGATGTAGACAGCCTGATAATTTTGAGAGTGGAGGAGTCAAGAGAGTTGGTGGAAAGATAGAGCTGAGTGGCTTCAACACAGTTGTGGATCCTGGCATTCTGTTTTCTGATGATGTCACTGAGGGGCAACAGATGAATGACAAATAGGGGCCAAGGAGGATGCAAGGGACATTCCAAACGTAATGGTGCAGGAGCAGGACAGGGTGTCATTGCACGTAATTATTTGGCTATGGTTAGAGAGAAAGAAATGGAACCAGATTAATGCAATTCCACACAGCTGGAAGAGGGTGTTATGGTCAATTATGGTCAGTAAACGTTCCCAGGGCAAGTACAGAAGGGGTTGGAACATTAGACCTTAAGATATTGGAGCAGAGTTAGGAGTGTGATGGAATACTCCCCACTTGCCTGGATGAGTGCAGCCCCAACAACACTCCAGAAGCTTGACACCATCCTGGACAAAGCAGCCCACTTGATTGGCACTGCATCCACAAACATCCTCTCCCTCCACCAGACGCTCAGTAGTAGCAGTGTGTACTATCTACAAGATGCATTGTAGAAATTCACCAAAGATTCTCAGACAGCACCTTCCAAATCCATGACCATTTCTATCTAGAAGGACAAGGGCAGTATGTATATAGGAACACCACCACTTTCAAGTTCCCTCCAAGCCATTCGCCATCCTGACTTGGAAATATATCAGCTTTCCTTCACTGTCACTGTGTCAAAATCTTGGAATTCCCTCTCTAATGGCACTGTGGGTTTACCTACAGCACACAGACTGCAGTGGTTCCAGAAGGCAGCTCACCACTACCTTCTCGAGGGGAACTAGGGACGGACAGTAAACTCTGGCCAGCCAGCGACGCCCACACCCCACAAAATGAATAGATAAATAAAAGAATTAGGTTATTCGGCCCATTAAGTCTTCCCTGCCATTTGATCATAGCTAATATGTTTCTTAACTCCTTTCTCCTGTCTTCTCCCCTTGATTCCCTTACTAATCAAGAACCTATCTGTCTCTGTCCCAAGTACAACTAACAACTTGGTTTCCACAGCCCTCTGTGGCAATGAGTTTCACAGATTAACAGCCCTCTGGTGAAGAAATTCCTCATCTCAGTTCTAAAGGGTATTCCCTTCACTCTGAGGCTGCATCCTCAGGTCCTAGTCTCTCCTACTGGTAAAAACGTCTTCCGCACATCCACTGTATTCAGGCCTCTCAGTATTTTGTAAGTTTTAATGAGAAGACCCCTCATCCTTCTAAACCCAACTGAGTACAAAGTGAGAATCCTGAACCACTCTTCATATGACAAGCCCTTCATCCCTGGGGATCATTCTTGTAAACATCCTCTGGACCCCTTCTAATGTCAGTGCATCATTCCTTAGATATGGGGCCCAAAACTGTTAAATGCAGCCTGAACACAGCTTTATACAGCCTCAGCAGTACATTTCTGTTCTTGAATTCTAGTCCTCTTGAAATGAATGGTGACATTGCATTTGCCTTCCTAATTGCCAACTGAACCTGCATGTTAACCTGAAGAGAATTCTGCACTCGGATTCCTAAGTCTCTTTGTGCCTCAGATTTCTGAAGCCTTTCCCTATTTTGAAAATAGTCTACACCTCTATTCTTGAAAGTGCATAATCTCTCACTTTGCCACATTGTATTCCAACTGCCACTTCTTTGCCCATTCTCCCAGGCTATCCAAGTCCTTCTGCAGCATCCCCACTTTCTCAACAATAATTGTCCGTCCACCTATCTTTGTTCCATCTGGAAACTTAGCAACAATTCCCTCAGTTCCTTAATTCAGATCGACAGAAATATAATAAAGCTCCCGAACAAACAGTAGTTGTATCCCAATCTTAGATACAGAGTAAAGTGCCCTCTACCATGTCTTTTACAGATTGCGCAAATGTTTTGTTTGGACATTGTAGTGTTTCCTGAAACGCTATTTGCTTCCACCAGGGGGCAGTGAGCTGACACAGTTCCAGAAGCCAACGTACTTTGGAATGATGGCTGCAGATTTGTGGCTTTTGTTGAAATCTGTCCATGTTTATTTGGCTCACTCCTCTGTGAATCAACAGCCAAGTATTCTAACAAATTCTACAGTTGCTCCAAGGTTAGTCTAGGTATTGTGTAAATATTTGGTGGTAAGGATTCCAGATTTCCATTATTACTGCTTTTAAAATAAAACTTCCTAATTTACTGCCTGAAATGTCTCCTTCTAATTGAAGGAAGTTTTGGGTCTGGTAGTTGCTATTCTGGTAGAGCATGTTGAATGCCACTCATTGATCTTATGCGTCTGAGCTGGAACAATGTTGGTGTTAGATATTTTCTAAATAACCTGTTCAGGGATGTGGTTACACACCTCTATAGCAGATAAAACCTGAATGCAAGATTGCAGGCTCAGAGGTAAGAACACTACCACTGTGACACAAGCCCTAATGCTGGTGTTACTGGGCTGTAGATGAGGGGGACCAGCTCTTGTCATTATCACTTGACCTCTACTTGAACCTGTGTGAATGCTGAATGAGGGTACGATCCGGTTTGGATGTGATGCTCCCATAGTCGCACAGCGTTACTAACCTTTGCTGCCTTGTAAAGAATGAAGTTAAAAATCACACAACACCAGGTTATAGTCCAACAGGTTTAATTGGAAGCACTAGCTTTTGGAGCGCTGCTCCTTTTTCAGGTGGTTGTGGAGCATAACACCATAAGACACAGAATTTATCGCAAACGATTACAATGTCATGCAACTGAAATGATATATTGAACAAACCTGGATTTTGTTAAGTCTTCCATCTTTTAGAATGGGTTTCAGATTTCAGTTCATTAAGATGTAAATCCCAGAACTTCTTTTAAGTCACCTTCTCGAGATAACTTAAGGTTTTATAACAAAAGATGACACTCGGTAAAGCTACAAAACTGAAACACTTGCATGCCAAACAGCATAAGCAACAAGTGATAGGCAAGGCTAAGCAATTCCACAACTAATGGGTCAGGATAAAGCTCAACAGACCTGCCATATCTAATAATTAAACATCTCATGAGAGAATGTGCCTGTAAAAATCTCCCCGTCCTTGATAATGGGTGATCCCAGCACGTCAATGCAACAGATAGGGCTTGAAGCATTTGCAACAAGCTTCAGCCATAAGTGCCAAATAGGTGATCCATCTTGGCATCTTCCAGAGGTTCCCAGCATTCAATTGTCAGTTTTATACATCTCCACAGGAAATTAGTAATGGTTGGATGCATTCAATACTATAAAGGGCTATGGGCTCTGACAACACACCAGCAATAGCATTGAAGACTTGTGCTCCAGTACTTGCTGCAGTCCCGGCCAAGCTGTTCCAGTACATTGGACAAACAGGCAGAAAACCATCCACCAGGATACATGAACATCAGCTAGCCACAAAAAGACATGACCCATTCTCACTGGTGTCCTTACATACAGATGAGGAAGGACACCACTTCGACTGAGACAACACCTCCACCCTAGGACAAGTCAAACAGAGACACGCATGAGAATACCTAGAAGAATGGTATTCCAACCTATATCAACAAGCACATTGGACGCCATTTACAATCCTCTGAGTAAAAGAATGAGGAAATGACATCACAAAGGCCCAACAATGTCTCTTCTTCCCCAGGCAGCTGAGGAAATTTGGCATAACGGCGAATACTCTTGCCAACTTTTATAGTTGCACCATCGAGCGCATTCTGTCTGGATGTATCACTACCTGGTACAGCAACTGTACCATTCAAGATTGGAGACGGTTACAGGGAATGGTGAACTCGGCCCGTCCAATCACAAAGGCCAACCTCCCATCTATAGAATCCATCTACCAGGCTCACTGTCAAGGAAAGGCCGCCAGCATTCTCAAAGATCCATCCCACCCTGGCAATATTTTTCTACAACTTCGATCATTGGGAAGAATGTACAGAAGCCTGAACACACGCACCAGCCAGTTTCGCAACAGTTTCTACCCTAGTGTAGTTAGAATACTGAATGGACTCTCAAACTCTTAACATTTGCTTGTACCTGTGTTTCTGTTTTTGCCGCTGTTTACCTATTATTTACTATCTATGCTACTTAACTCTGTGATCTGCCTGTATTGCTCGCAAGACAAAGCTTTTCACTGTGCCTCGGTACATGTGACAATAAATACAATTCAATTCAATATTCCTAGTATGGTGACGAACCATCTGAAAATGAACCTTTCAGCTCAGCAAGCGAACTCCAACTGAGCTACAAATCTTCTCAAAACTTGCTGTTCCAATATACCTACAACACTAGCATCTGCCCAACAATGTGGAAAGTTGCAGGGCTATATCCTATACACAAAACGTAGGGCAAAAGCAGAAATTACTGGAGAAAGTCAGCAGAGCTGTGGCGAGAAAGTAAAGTTAATGTTTCAAGGTAATGTTTGGATTCAAAACATTAACTCTGCTTTCTCTCTGTCTGGCAGTTTCTGTTTTTATTTCAGATTTCCAACATCCACAGTTCTTTGATTATTTTAGTGGAGAATGAATAGAATCTGGCCAAGTACTACCCCGTCAGTTTATTCTGCATAGCAATAGCCTTCTCACTGACACTCTGTTTGGGTTCTGCCATGACCGTTCAGCTACTGAATTCGTTACAGTCTTGGTTTAAGCATGGACAAAAGAGCTGAATTCCAGAGGTAAGGCGAGAGTGAGTGCCTCTGACTTCAAGACCCCATTTGACATGCAAATGTGACATCAAGGAACCTTAACAAACCTGGAGTCAATGGGAATCAGGCAGAAAGGTCTCCACTGACTGGTACAAAAGATGTTTCTGGTTTTTGAATATCATTGGGTCATAGAGCATGGAAACAGATCCTTTGGTCATTCTTGTCCATGCTAGTCCCACTTGCCTGCATTTGGCCCATATCCCTCTAAACCTTTCCTATTCATGTACCTGTCCAAATGTCTTTTAAATATTGTCAGCGTACCTGCATTGGTCACTTCCTCAGGCAGTATATTCCACATACAAACCACTCTCTGTAGGAAAACGTTGCCCCTCAAGTCTCTTTTAAATCTTTCTCCTATCACCTTAAAAAATATGTCCCCTTGTCTTAAACTCCCCTACCCTACTTGCTTTATTTATGCCCCTTATGATTTTATAAACCTATATAGGATCACCCTTCAATCTCCTATGCACCAGTGAAAAAGGTCCCAGGCTGTCCAGCCTTTCCTTATTACTCAAACCCTCCAGTAAAGTTAGATCACGTGGGATTTAGGGAGAGCTTGCCAATTGGATACAAAATTGGCTTGACCGTAAGAGACAGAAGATAGTGGTGGAAGGTTGTTTTTCGGATTGGAGACCTGTGACCAGTGGTGTTCCACAGGGATTGTTGCTGGGTCCGCTGTTTGTTATTTATATAAACAATTCGGATGAAATATAGGAAGCATGGTTTTGTACATTTGCAGATGACACCAAAATTGTTGGTATGGTCGACAGTGAAGAAAGCTATCACTGATTACGACAAAGGAATCTTGATCAATTGGGCCAATGGGCTGAGGAGTGGCAGGTGAGTTTAATTTAGATAAATTATGTTTTGGTAAAAGGAACACTAGGAAGGACTTATACAGTTAATTGTAGGGCCCTGGTTAGTGTTGTAAAACAGAGATCTAGGAGTTCAGGTACGTAATTCTTTGAAAGTTGCATTGCAGGTAGTCAGGGTGGTTAAGACTGCATTTAGCATGCTTGCCTTCAGTGTTTAGACCATTGAAATCAGAGTTGAGATGTCATGTTGAGATTGTACAGGCCTGTTCTAGAGTACTGTGCCTAGTTCTGGTTGCCCTGTTATAGAAAGGATATTATTAAATTGGGAGAGGTTCAGGTCATTTATCTCAGCTCCAGGACTTCTGTTTCAGAGTTGCTCAGGGTAGTGTCCTAGGCACACCCATCTTCAACTTCAATGCTTCTAAGTGTCATGCCATTTACTGGAAATGTATCCTTACCAACATTGGCATTCAAAGGGATCTTGGGATGCAAGTGCAAGTTTTAGAGAGGGAGCAAAAGAGGTTTACCAGGATGTTGCCTGGAATGGAGTGTATTAGCAAAATGGAGATATCTGACAAACTTGAAATTTTTTCAACAGAATGTTGGAGGCTGAGGGGTGACCTGATAGGATATAAAATTATGAGAGGGATGGATAAGCAGAGTCTTTTTACCAGGATAGAAATGTCAAATATTAGCAGGCATAGGTTTAAAGTGAGAGGGGCGAAGTGTTAAAAGAGATGTGCAAGGCAAGGTTTTTTGCAGAGACAGTACTAGGTGCCTGGCACGTGCTGCCGGGGAGGTGATAGAAGCAGATATGAAAGCAGCGTTTAAGACGGACATCTGAACAGGAAGGGAATAGTGGGATAGAGACCATGTGCAAGCATATGAGATTGGTTTGGAAGATATCATGGTTGGCACAGTCATGGTGGGCCAAAGGGCCAGTTCCTGTGCTGTTCTGTCCTCACCTTCCATCCATCATAAAACCAGAATGAAGGATGTTCGCTGACGATTGTAGGTACAGCACCATTTGCAACTCCTCAGACACTGTAGTGGTCTATGTTCAATGGAGCCAGACCTGAACAATATCTAGACTTGGGCTGACAAATTGCAAGCAAAGTTTTCAAAATGTAACTTAAAATCTAGGAGCAGGAGTAAGCAATTCAATCCCTCAAGCCTGCTCTGTCATTTAATACAATCATGGCTGATCTCATCTCCGCCTCAACTCAGTTTCTTGCCTACCCCACCCATAATCCCTTGCTAATTAAGGATTGGTCTATCTTCTCCTTAAATGTATACAGTATCCTGGCGTCCACTGCACTTTGGGGCAGTGAATTCAATGGTTTCATGACTTTTTGAGAGAAGTAATTCCTCCTCATCTCTGTTTGAAATGTGCCACCCCTTCGCCTGAAACTATGACTGTTGTTCTACCTTGGCCCGTAAGGGGAAGTATCCACTCCACATCTACTTTGTCAATGCCGTTTAGCATCGTATATACTTCAAATGGATCTCTGCTCATTCTTCTAGAAGGACAAGGGTGGCAAATATGTGAGAACACCAAGCTAAACACTACCCTAACTTGGAAGGATATTGCTGTTCCATCACTATTGCTGGCTCAAATTTCTAGAATGTCTACCCTTAACAGAACTGAAATAGACTGAACAGTTCAACAAGAAAGCTCACCACCATCTCTCAAGGTCAACTAAGGATAGACAATAATTGTTGGCTCAGCCAGTGTCACGTACATTCTGTAACTAAGTGAAAAATAAAATGAACAGAGAACTTTCCTTCAAGATAAATGCTTACAGGTAACTATTATATGGTTTCATGAAATGTGATCAACCCTTGAAGGGCATATATATCAGAAGTGTATAGGTTTGGGGAAGAACATTTAGCCCATCAGACTGTCCCACCATTCTTCATCTTGGCTGATTATTTCCTTAATACCATTTATTAGCACTAACTCCGTAACTCTTAATGTCATTAGTCTCCAGAAATCAATCTGCCTTGAGCTTACTCCATGACTAAGCTTGCCCAGCCCTCTGCGAATTGCAAAGATTCACCTCCATCTGAGGGTGAAGACATACTTCCTCATCTCAGTCTTCCCCTAATTGTGAGATTATATCCCAGGTTCTCGAGTTACCAGCCAGAGGAAACATCCTATCTACAACGACACTGCCTCTCCCTGTAAAAATCTACCAAAAGGTCAAGTCGCCACAGTTTTATCAACTGCTGGTGGCAGTTGAGCTGAGGGTCACCACACCTCCGGCAAGAGGAGAGGTTGAGAAGGACCATCCTCCATTGGTAACCTCAATTGGTGTGCGAATTGAACCCGAACTCTGCATTGCAAACCAGCTATCCAGCCAACTGGAGGGAGTTGTGTGTGTCTGGCATGTGTTTTTGTGGAGCCCAGCTGGAGTTTTGTGATAGAAAAGAATTATCCAGCACAGGAATGGGCCATTCCGCCCATGATGCGCAGTGTGATACACCAAAATGATTGTCATGATCTCCTGAGTTGATTAAGCTAATTAAAATTCAGCCACCATAATCCTCTGAATAAAAGGACAGCAAAAACCTTTTGCTACAGGACTACAGTGGCTTTACTGGGCTTTCCAAAAGGGGTATGTGATATACCAAACTGATTGCTGTGCGTTCCTATATTATTAGATCAATGTAAAGTTAACTATCATAATCCCCCTATTAAAAAAAAATTGTATCAGTTTATTAGCACTACACTAACAACTACTGTACTGCACTTGGTACAGTGCCAAGCACAGGAGTGGTTTAGGGAAGCAAAAATTGAACAATTTTAAAATTATCAAAGTGCAGAAAGCTGGGAAGAGGGTTAATCATTTACTTTTCCCAATTGACGGCTGTTCTTTATCATCATTTGAAGGAAGTGGAGCAGACTTGAAGTCTTGTTCCAGGTGGCCGTGGAGTGAGATTGGGAAGGTGGAGGAATATCTGTGACAATATCTGTCACTGGGGTGGCATGGTGGCTCAGTGGTTAGCACTGCTGCCTCACAGCACCAGGGTCCCAGGTTCGGAGTTTGCACATTCTCCCTGTTTCTGCGTGGGTTTCCTTCGGGTGCTCAGGTTTCCACCCACAGTCCAAAGATGTGCAGGTCAGGTGAATTGGCCATGCTAAATTGCCCATAGCGTTAGCTGCATTAGTCAGGGGGAAATGGGTCTGGGTGGGTTACTCTTTGGAGGATCGGTGTGGACTTGTTGGGCTGAAAGACCTGTTTCCACATTGTAGGGAATCTAATCTAATCAAAATTTGGGACTGTACAGCACTGCTGCTGCTGCTGCAACAATCTGATCTTCCTGATACCCGTCTGGTCAACTGTGCTAATAGCTCTCATTCAATATAAAAATCAATGCCACAACTTTGGTCCAATGCACCAAAGGGCCAACTACTTTAGTACATTTTAAATAGGTTTTTCTAATGATATCAGCTGCTCCGGAGTGTTTATGCTGCTCACTGGTAACACTAGGAGGTTGAAAGAGCTGTCTAATAAATATCAATCTTTTCACCACGAGTGCTGTAATGTTTTTAAAAAGAGAATTTGAAGAGTAGATATCCAATTCTGCACCATGTTTTCCTGACATCATCTGATAGTGAAATCACGTTGTTAACGTCCAGAGGGTTCTACAGGTGAAAGCATGCATCCTACGCTGTACAGTCCGGGTGCATTTTTAAAAAATCTTCCACTGGCTGTGCAAGGCCTTTGCATTGAATGGTTTTCTGGGCCAATTCATGGTGTGTCCAGAGTCATATTTAGGTCACAGTGTGTAAGGATGGCAAATCAGTGAACCTGATGGGTATTTCCAACCATAAGTGATTGTCTCATGGACACCAATGTGGAAACTGGCTTTTTATTCCAGATTTAATAAGTAAATTCAAGTTCTACCATGTGATTTAGACCTAAGTTCCCAGAGTTAAGTCCAGGTCTCTGGATTACTGGCCTAGAAACATTAGCAGAGAGTCATACAGCATGGGAACAGACTCTTTGGTCCAAATAGTCCATGTTCCCAAACTAAACTTGTCCCATCTGCTTGCACTTGGCCCATATCTCTCCAAATCCATCAAATTCAGCACCGCCTTCCTAACCTGCAATCTTCTTCCCGACCTCTCCGCCCCCACCCCAGTCTGACCTATCACCCTCACCTTGACCTCTTTCCACCTATCACATTTCCGACGCCCCTCCCCCATGTCCCTCCTCCCTATCTTTTATCTTAGCCTGCTGGACCAACTTTCCTCATTCCTGAAGAAGGGCTAATGCCCGAAACGTCGATTCTCCTGTTCCCTAGATGCTGCCTGACCTGCTGCGCTTTTCCAGCAACACATTTCCATCTCTGATCTCCAGCATCTGCAGACCTCACTTTCTCCCCATATCTCTCCAAACCTTTCCTATTCATGAGCTTGTCCAAATGTCTTTTAAACACTGTAACTGTACTTGCATTCAGCACTTTCACTAAAAAAGTTACCACCATGTCATTTTTAATTTTTTATTTTCTCACCTTAAAAATATACCCCCTAGTTCGAACTCACCAACCCTAGGGAAAAAAACCCCTTTGCTATTCACCTCGTGACTTTACAAACCTCTATAAGGTCAATCTCCTAAGCTCCAGTGAAGAAGTCCCACCCTTTCCAGTCTATTTTTATATCTCAAACCGTCATTGCTAGCAACATCCTGGTAAATCTTTTCTGACCCCTCTCCAGTTTAATAATATCCTTTCTATAACAGGGCAGCCAGAACTGTACGCAGTGCTCCAGATGAAGCTTCTGACATTCTTAATGCTTGGAATCCTCTGAGTCATGGCGGTCTGTAGGATTGATTTTAATTTTCTTTCCCCACACAGTGCCAATGCAGCCGGAAGTCAGGACAACCTGGACAACGAGACGGAGACAGAGTCAGTGGTCTCCTCACGAAAGGAGAGGCAACGCCGGAAAGAAGTTCATGAACATGGTGAGTATTTCTTATTGAGTGGGTGATTTTTTCCATGATTCTCCCCAAGTAGTTCATCCACGTGTGATTGATTGACACCACATGCTCAAATATGTACTCCTTCCAACCTGGATGTTCAGTAGCAAGTGTGTCTAATCTACCAGATGCACTGCCAAAACTTCACCAAAGATCCTTAGACAGCACATTCAAACGTACAACCATCTAGAAAGACAAGGGCGGCAGATACACAGGAACACCATTGCCTGCAAGTTTCTTTTCCCGATCCCCTTACTGTCCTGACTTGGAAGTATGTCGCCCCATTCCTTCAGTGTCTAGAGACAACATAGTGGAATTTGCTCCCCAGCAACATTGTGGGTCTACCTGCAGCACATGGAACTGCAATGATTCAATAAGGCAGTTCACCACCAACACCTTCTGAAGGGCAGCTAGCAATGAGCAATAGTTGCTGGCATAGCCAGTAATGCCCACAATAAACAAAAATATATAGACATGTGATTTTCAGCATAGAAACAGGCTGATTTGGCACAACTGGTCCATGTCAACATTAGCCCTCAAGATGAATCACCACCCTCTCCACCTGGGCTCCTATTCACCTGCACATTCCAACAAGGTAATGCCAGGTAGGGGGTTGGCTCAGGAACTGTTTCCACTACTAGTCTGATGAATGATTCCACTTCCTGCTCTATGTCAGCTATTTCTGCATTCTTTTGGAGCCATATTGAGCAGAA